>NC_068995.1:4825129-4825817 GCF_001194135.2 Octopus bimaculoides | reverse complement strand
TATATATAAACTATAATTGAAACTGTGTATATATATATACACATACATGCTCGTGCGCGTGTGTATATAATTGAATCCATATGTCTGTGTGTTCTCATGTCTCAAAGCATCAACAACCACAATAAACGGAAGGACTAAAAATTCTGATGCCGCCAGATGCAACAATGGCTCTTAAGAAAAAGAAACGCGGACGTTAACCTTATATTGTAATATTCTTTTAAGATTTTCCATAATTCCCTCTCCTTATCTTTCCTATTTCTCTGGCAACGAAATGAATTGTCTTGAAGGGCTATTTCTAGTTTTGCATAATATCTAGTGTATGTGTGTACGTATATGAATGCGTGTGTGTGTATATGTATGTGTGTATGTTCTTATGTACTACGTATGTGCATGTATATGTATGTCTGTGCATGGATGTATATACATTTACAGGCACACATGGATGAGATAGCGCGGAGAACATGTAGGGGGCACACAACGCCATCGATAAGGTCAAAGGCTGGGATGAAAGTACTTTCACAAAGTCAAGCAATTACGTAGCAAATTAATTATTCATTCATTTAAATTATAATTAAAACTCAAGTGAAATACAGCCAGTGTGTGTGTGTGTGTGTGTGTGTGTGCGTGTGTGTGTGTGTGTATGTGTGTGTGTGTGTGTGTGTGTGTGTGTGTGTGTGTGTGTGTGTGT
>NC_068995.1:4818729-4822958 GCF_001194135.2 Octopus bimaculoides | reverse complement strand
GTAATGAGTTTCAATTAACGTTACGTATAATTAGTCTGGTTGACCTCATCTATTAATCTAGTTTGACCAGGTGGCGCTACTGCTGTTACAGTCATTTTACAGTTTGACCAGGTGGCGCTGCAGTTATAGTTAATTATAGTCTGGGTAGATGGCGCTGCTATTATAATCATTCACGGTTGAACTGTTGGGATGAATGTGTCTGCGGAAATGGTTTTAAAGGAAATGGCAGGACGGGGTGGGTGGGGTTGAGGCGGGTGGATTGAAGGTTAGAGAGAGAGAGAGAGAGAGTGAGTGAGTGAGTGAGTGAGAGCGGGGTAAGGAGAAATAGGGTGGGTGTGACTGGCGAATGACATGACATAAACTTGTCGAAGGAATAATAAAATTTGAGGAGTGGTCGGACATAGCGAATAATTATTTTCATAATGATGCTAATGAGGGGGGGAGAGAAGGAGGAGGATGACGTTGATGGCAGTTGTTATGGTGATGGTGATGGTGGTGATAATAAGGATTAAGATGGTGGATGTGGAGGAAGGTGTGACGATATTTAGATGATCATAATGAGGGTAGTGTTGATGATGGTGATGGTGGTGGTGACGTTGATGATGACGATAATGGTGGTGATGATGTTTAAGAGGGTGATGATGACGATGATGATGACGGCGATGATGACGCTGTTGGTGATGGTCGTGTTGGCGACAGTAATGATGGCGATGATGGTCATGGTAGGGCTGGCAACAGTAATAGTGATGATGGTGATGATGACGACAATGATGACAGGGATGATGACGATGCTGGTGATGGTCGAGTTGATGACAGTAACAATGATGACGATGACAATGAACACCAATTATTAATTCTCAGTGATTTATTGTCATTAACGCAAATCGTCAAAATGAACTTTGGTGTCAAAATTTAAATTTAAAAAAAAAACAAGAAAAATAAAAAAATTTTTTTTTAAAAACATGATTTTCCGTAACTCGAAGTGCCAAACCTCACAACGAAAAGAAAACAGCAGCTGCATCAACAACAACAACAATCTTAGCGACAACAACAACAACAACAGCAACTGCAACAATGACAACAACATCGTGAGTTTTCTTGTTTGGGTGGAAGTAAAAAGCCGGGCTGAGACGATTTTTAATGAACCGGAAGCAAGGAGGGGACAGATTCCTGCTGATCAGCTCCTTCGGATTGGGGTCAAAAGGACTTCCTGTCAATTTATGTAAGGTCGTCACTTGCCCTTGCACCCTACTGTTTATCATAGGTACGCGCGCGTGGTGGACTTCATTCGTTGACTAGGTTAATGTCAACACCAAGACAACGTGACCACGACCACCACCGCAACTATTGTCGTCGTCGTCGCCACCACTATAACCACTACGACACCTACCCCCGAAACCATTAGTCTCTTCCACCACCTTCGTCACCATCACCATGACCACCACCTCCGACACCACAACCATCCTGCTTACCATCACCACCACCACCACCACCGCCATCACCACCTTCGTCACCATCATCACCATAACCACCAGCACAACCACCACTACCACCACTACCACTACCACCACCACTAGCTCCACCGTCACCACCGCCTGCAAAATAAGGGGAGATACTGTGTGGGCGTTCTGCCTGCTTTGCTGTATGTTATTGTTGATGGCTCCAAACCAGGTCGGCTTTTATTTAATCAGATCAAAGATCGAAGACATTCTAACCGTGGCCATGTCGCCTTTTACCCTCAAATTTATGTTCCAAACACTAATAATGTGAAAAACATTTTATCAAGTTCTTCATTACCTCCAGAATTAATTTAAACAGAAACAATGTATATTAATAGAAAAATGGTAAGAAAACAATTGCAGCGTGGAAGGTGTTTATAAGCCATTTAAAATAACACACAAAATTCTGTGCTCAGTGAACAGGTCGCGGTCTCAAAGCGACGAAAATATTTTGACAAATTAAATTTAAATGTTGAAGTGAATCTAACGGATTTTGTGTGTTATTTTAAATGGCTTATAAACACCTTCCACGCTGCAATTGTTTTCGTTCCAGCACACGATCTCAGATCAGGTCACGTGCTATGCAAGTACATCTCCGTAAAGGTAAGAAAATGGTTAAAGCACAAATAAAATTGCAAGAAGATTCTAGAATCAAGTTCAGAAACAAAAAAAAAAAAAAGACTGAACTCTTAATCTTTCTTAATTATCACATTTTAATGATTTATAACCGAAATAGATGGCGTGGGTTTTCGTAACAAATTTTCGAACTTATGATCCAGGAAATTCACACACGCATGTGATATGAAGAGGTTCAAGGACTAGGCTGTGGTGTGGTAGGTGGAGAGGGTGAGAAGATAGATCGATGACGGAGACGATGTCATTCCGGAATGTCGAGATTCGTTCCAAGTGTTTGGAAAAATTGTAACCGTTTAACCTATATTCCTAACATGTGGGACAATATGTCAGCCTTGACTCTCACGCTTTTCTCTCGGATCCATCATCATCATTATCATCATCACTGTCATCAGTCACCGCCATCACTACCACAACCACCCGCATCGCCACCTACCATAGCCAATACCAATCCCTTCGTCATCGCCATCAGCCCCACCACCTACCATCGCCACTACCGTCACTCCCGCCACCATGACCATCGCCATCATCCTCGCCACCATCACCTCAGTCGTCATCATCAGTGCCCCGCCCCCTTCACCACCATCCTTAACTCCCTCACAACCCTCCCTTCCATCCCCGTCATCGTTGTCATCACCTACTCCTTTCCCTCTCCTCGTCAAACTCTTCTCGGAGAAACATCAAGTCGAATATATATATAAAACAAAAAAGAAATCAGCGGTGGTGGTCATGGTGGTGCTGATTGTGATTGTGAGTGGAACGGCAAGCTTGTTGTTTAGTCTCAGATCAGATCTGAGCGATCAGTTGTGCCAACCGAGACCATCCCCCCCGTTTTCAAGAAGTGTAATGCAGATTACATTATTGAATGCTCTTCCTATTTTTAAGACAGTAATTTGAGGGAGATTTGGTTACTATTTCAAACAGATTTACCCTATAGATGCCTCCCTTTTAACTCATAAGTCGAATTGCAGTTGTTGTTGTTGTTGCTATGCGGTCCCTGGTTCCTCCTTGTCCAGGAAGTTCTATAACTGATAGGTTCGTTGACCAAAAAAGTACTCTCTTACACTTCGTCTCTGCTACTCTTTCATGATATGTCTCTTTCTAGCTGCATACTGCATACAACATGCAGTGGTGAATTGTCTGGAGGTAAGGTGTGACTGTCTGGAGGTTATTGCATCCTATCTACCGTCCGGTTCATTCACCTAAGTCCATAGATTCTGGTGGTGACCAAGGCTGGATTGGTCAGAGTGCGATGTTTATTGCTCTCGCTACACTGATTGTTGGAGAGATACAAGCCAACATTGCGTTTATGACTATTAGATTATTAGTATTGCAGATCTCTCTCTCTCTCTCTCTCTTTCTCTCTCCCTCTTTCTCTCTCTCTCTCTCTTTCTCTCTCTCTCTCTCTCTCTCTCTCTCTCTCTCTCTCTCTCTCTCTCTCTCTCTCTCTCTCACTCTCTCACATATATATATATATATATATGTGTGCGTGCGTGCGAGTGAGTGAGTGAGTATATGTGTGTTTTAACCTTTGCGTTCAAAGGTCAAATATTTTCAAATCACCGCTTGTTTTGCAATATCAAACGTTGTCTGTTTGCTTTTTTTTAATTTACATATTTATTTATTTAATTCTTTATTTCCACGATTGGTTTTTAATGTCGTAATTCAAATTACTTGGCCAATTAAACGCACTTTTGCTGGTGTTTAACACTCGGTTAACCCAGATCCAGCAGAAAATTTATGATCAATGCCATTATACTTTGTTTTAAGTATAATGAACCCAGATTCCTCTATTTTTCAATATATTCTTCGTTATAGAATTCAGAGTACAATTTGAGGTAGATTTAGCTGTTATTTCTTGGCAGATCAAGCGACCACATATCACAGAGTGAACACCTTATTGCTGTATATAAGGTTCTTATATGACATTCCAAGCAACCCGTTTCTTTGGCAATCATGTTTTTGACGCTCCGACAAAGCACTCAACTATAAGATCATTGCATCTAATAGTAGAAACATCTGTGAGCTAATGAAGTTCATTACATAATTACTTGTTCTCTTTGTCATTTTATAATCTCATATATATATATATATATA
>NC_068995.1:4816797-4818348 GCF_001194135.2 Octopus bimaculoides | reverse complement strand
TATATATATATATATATATATATATATATATATATATATATATATATGTATGTATATGTATGTATGAATGTGTACACATATACGGGCGTACATATAAATATATATTCATACATACAACTTATGTAGACGCTATATATACATATATCCATTCTAGATCTCAACTGCCCGACGAGAGGGGGCGTGAAACTCTGAGTAGCAGCTTTTGTGGTATTTTTTCAGCTTTAATAATGAAGTATATATATCAATATGCATATGTATACAGATATATAGACAGATACATATGTATACATTACACATACACATTCATATATGTGTGTGTGTATATATATATGTATGTGTATATATATGCATATATATATGTGTGTGTGTATATATAAATAAATATATGTATGTATGTATGTATGTATGTATGAATGTCACTCACACACACACAACGCTATACAAGACTCTGCGAGTGTGTGATGGACATTTTGCTGTTTCACACCATCTAAACACGCTCTTTACACAGTAGCAGACGTTAAATGTCCAGCAGACGATAAATGCCAGGCAAATGATAGATATCCAGTAGACATATTACTGTTACGTCAAAAATAAATTGAGAGCAAGACGTGCGTGGCAAATTAATGAGAAATTTTCTGATTCTGAAAACAGACGGACTTTAGATGTCTAACTAAGGTGATTTGAAGTACTTGGTTATATAACTGTCTCTGCCGATGTGGTGGCTGTCATACTTTCTTAGATAAGTAACTCGGAAACAGTGTAGTTGTTTGAGCGTTCAATTATCTACTTAGAGCTGTGGTTCACAACTATTTTGTTATCTCTGGACCTTTTTGATTACTATTTAATTCTGGTAGACTCCCCATAACCATTCAATATTTAGAAACTAATTTCATTGATACTTCTTTCAAAATTCCAAGGTTGAATTACGTAAAATGTTACAGAAAGAAATTAATCTGTTTCTTGCATTACATTTAAATCAAACTTTTCATGGACCCTTAAAATGCTGCTGGGGATCTATTTTGCTAGCGTGGACCTTCAAAAATCTTATATAGACCCCCAGGGGTTATATGAACCCCGGTTGAGAGCCACTGACTTAGAGTCTTATACAGTAAAACACTGAGTATTTTTTATAGACAGTGCTATCCTTAACCCTTTGAATGCAGAAAGTAGATATATCCGCTCAAAAGTATTGTTAAGTAGGGAAAGCGGTTTTATCCTGAGACCATGTGTGTGTGTGTCCTCCATCACACCTTGATAACCAGTGTTGTATTTACGTAGCGGTTCGGCAAAAGAGATCGTTAGAATAAACACCAAGATTTACAAAAATAAGTACTGGTGTCGATTCGTTCAACTAAAAATTCTTCAAAGCAGTACCCCAGTATGGCCGCAGTCTAATGACTGGAACAAGTAAAAGACAGAGGTGTATATATATATATATATATATATATATATATAAAGAGGCCAGTATTTGTTTAGGCGGAGAGGAGACAGTTAGGGTGTTCATTGTCTTGAATAACTTAAGCGTAGATAATTTAGAAGTCACATCTCGTT
>NC_068995.1:4815399-4816749 GCF_001194135.2 Octopus bimaculoides | reverse complement strand
TGTGTGTGTGTGTGTGTGTGTGTGTGTGTGAGAAAGAAAGGAAGAAAGAAAGAAAGAAACTCGGGTGTTTAGTAAATGTCAGGAACAGCCGACACCTCGTTACCATGTTTTTAATCCCAACCATGGACTATTTACACAATCTATCATAATCAACCACTCACCGCCAACATATAACAACAACAATAGCAAAAACAACAACGTCAACATCCTTTTACAAACCATCAAACCATCCTACTTAACCACGAAGTGAAAAGTCAAGAAACAAAAACAGAAAATGGTGTAAAGAGCGGCGGAAAAAAAAAATAACTGCATCAAATAGGAAGAAAGCAAACAAAATGGCGGATAACTTATGGACTTCCGTCTTTGGCGTTTAAAGAAACGTGTAGCGGTCTGGGGAAGTGAGAAGGGGAAGAGGTGGGGATGCAGAAAAGCCAACAAACAAAAAGCTAGGTTGATATTAGATACCAAACGATAAACATGTCACACCATGAAGATCTGTTTTTGTTTGAATAACAATGGCGCTCGCTCTCTCTCTCTCTCTCTTTCTCTCTCTCTCTCTCCCTTTATTTCCTTCATCTGTATCTATTTGGGTCTTCCTTCCTCAATCCTTTGCTTTATATCTCTCACTCTCTCTCTCTCGCTTTCTCCCTATCTTTTTATATCTCCATCTCCGCGTTTGTCTCTCCTTTCTCTTTCCAATGTTCTCTCTGTCTCTCTCTCTTTCACTCTCTCCTTTATTCTTTTTCCCGCCCACACTCTTTGTCATCTATACACACACACACTCTTTCTCTCTCTCTCTCTCTCTCTGATGATATATCCCAGACATAATACTAAGACCAACTGTCGTCATCTTGAGTTATCATTTCCACAATTCCTCTCTCACTAATGAATGCATGGTGTGTGTGAGTGAGAGAGAGAGGAGAGTGAGAGAGAGAGGAGAGTGAGAGAGAGACTGAGAGAGAGATGCACACGCACTCACACTCACTCACACTGAACAAAAGCAAACATCTTTATTCTGCCGAAAAAGTGTTCGTGTGAGGAAGTACAGAAAATGGTAACGGGTTGAAATGTGTATGTGTGTATGTGTGTGAGAGAGAGAGAGAGAGAGAGAGAGAGAGAGAGAGAGAGAGAGAGAGTGTGTGTGTGTGTAGTGGCCGACTGACGAAACGAGTAACAAGTGAGCATGGAAACGTGTGGTTTCAACCAATTAAGGGTGCCAGGTTAAAAAGCTTGCTTCCCAACCACATTGTTCCGGGTTCAGTCTTACTGCGTGGTACCTGGAGCAAGTCGGGCCGACCAAAGCCTTGTGAGTGGATTAGGTTGTCGGAAACTGAAATAAAATCGTCGTGT
>NC_068995.1:4813343-4815271 GCF_001194135.2 Octopus bimaculoides | reverse complement strand
TATATAATGTATATATATATATATACAGACATGCAGGAAGTAAATAGACACCTTTAATTTTCAAAATCTTTTATTTAATACGCAAAGCGAACAATTGAAATGTAATCGATAGGTAGGACTACATACTTTACTATTTAGTTGACATTCCCTTTGCTGTTTTTAATTCAGAAACTCTTTTTGGCATTGAACTGATGAGCTTTGTGATTGTCTCTTGTAGAATTTCTGTCCACTTTTCGCGCAACAATCGAAACAATTCATCTTTAGATTTAGGTTTTTGTTGAGTTCTTCGTATGTGTATGCATATATGTGTTAGTGAGAGAGAGAGAGAGAGAGAGGGGGGGAGTGAGTGTGTAATTTACATTCCAGCGCTATAGATTTAAAATATGAGTTTCTGAAGAATCCTGTAACAGGGTAAAAGCAGTGTCTTTCTTCCAAGTATTTAACAAATGTATTGTGTGTAAGTGTATTCTGTATTTAAGATTTAGTTGTTTAACAGCGGTAACCTCGTAACTACCCACCTCTACGAAAGATAGGTATTTCAGAAAAAGAAAAAAAATTAACATATTACACAGGAAAAACAAACACTTGAACGCCCTTCCCTCCCCATTGTAAATAAACAAAAAACTAAAAACAATAAAATGTATTATTAGTAGTAAACAAAAATATATATAACAAAAGCATTATTTATTTTGATATTGTTGCATGGAAAGCAACATAAACAGTGACATTGACTGCATAAGCAACAACAACAACATAAATAAATAAATAACAATAGTGGCAGCAGCAGTAGTAGCAGCAGCATAAACAACAACAACGAAAGAATAGGGTGAACTTCTTCGGAGTTATTTTACATCCTAGAAATAGCGGCCAGATATCCCTCAGATCACATTCTGTTGTTTATATATGCTTACAGTTGCTAAGCAGACAAGATGGTCACAGCTAGAACGCCTTCGATTATAGGTATGTTTGTTCGTTCAGGTGTAAAAAGGAACTGAACTGCAGGAACAACAAAAACATGGCGTCGAAACAACAATAACCGCTCGGTAAAGAGAAGCGGCGAACTGGCAGAAACGTTAGCGACGTTTCGTTTGTCTTTACGTTCTGAGTTCAAATTCCGCCGAGGTCGACTTAGCCTTTCATCTTCTCGGCTTCGATAAAATAAGTACCAGTTGCATACTGGGGTCGATCTAATCGAGTGGGCCCCTCCCCCAAAATTTCGGGCCTTGTGCCTAAAGTAGAAAAGAATAAGTACGGTAAAAACGACGACGACGACGAAGCGGTCCCTGAAGTGTTTTGTCGAGTTGCTAGAAACAGCAACTAAATCTCCTTCAAATCATTTATTGCTATCTTTAAAAAATGTTGTGGGACGATAATCCCCCAGGTAGGAATAACAAACACCTGCCCGGTACTACAATGGATATTGTAGTCCAAAGTAGACGAGGCTTATTGAAGGAGCGTGGCTTAGTGGTTAGGGTAATCCGTTCACTGACATAAGGTCGTGAGTTCGATTCACGACGGCGCGTTGTGTCCTTGAGCAAGACCCTTTATTTTACGTTGCTAAAGCCTACTCGGTTGGCAAAAATGAGCTGTACCTGTAATTCAAACGGGTCAGCCTTTTTCCCCATTCTGCGTCACGCTGAAATTCCCGGCGTGTCTGTGGAGTGCTCAACCTATTCCGATGATTGGATCAGCTGGAACGCTCGTAGTCGTAAGCGACGGAGTACCAGACGAAACTTGACAAAAGAAAAAAAAAGAAAGAAAGAAAAGAAAAAGGGACGATGGTCATGACTGGAACGCCTTTGATCTCACGTCTGTCTGGTCTGTTTGATTAGGAACGGCCGGGGGTTAAAACAGCAACAAACAACGTAACAACATCAACAACAACAATGATAAAAGAAGAAGAAAGGAAATGGTTATGGAACAATGGA
>NC_068995.1:4810606-4813043 GCF_001194135.2 Octopus bimaculoides | reverse complement strand
GGGGAGAGGAAAAAAAGAAAAGAACCCCCTCCCACCGGAGGATTTTTGTTTTGGTGTTGGTGGTAATGACGAGGGTGGTGGTGAGGAGGGTGGTGGTGAGGAGGGTGGTGGTGAGGAGGGTGGTGGTGTTGTCATGGCTTTATAAGGCAGCGGATGTCTTTGACGCCTCACTCATCCGTGGCGTCGAAGGAATAAGAATGCATGTGTACACACACTTTGTGCGTACATGTGTATATATATATGTGTGTGTGTATGTATGTATGTGTGTGCCTGCGCACGCACACACTTGCATGCATAATGGTGCGTACAAGTACTTTTAAATATATATATAAATATATATATATATATATATATATATATATGCATGTGTACACACATTTCGTGTGTGTGTATGTGTGTGCATACGCACACATTTATACATATGCATAATGGTGCGTATGAGTACTAATAAATAAATAAATATATATATACATATATATATACACACACATATGCATACACATACATCTATACACACACATGAATATTATACATCTACATATATGCTTGTCTCTGTCTGTGTATGTGTGAATGTGTGGCATGTTGCGCACTAATCAGGGGCCAAGTTCTATCTTATCCTTCAGACTACGAACTCAACTAACAGCGGGTTACTATTTAAATCAAATACAAACCAGAACTCTGCTGTCATGATAAGATTTTTTGTTCTTTTTTTTTTACATACCGTGCAATTGTCTGTATCATAAGAGCTGAGCGAAACGTGGTCCTTGGCCGGTTTAACTCTACGTGAATTATTTTGTCCGGTAGCACAGCTTCTCCCGTATCTTTTGGAATAAATGATTTCCTTGTATCTAGTGGAAGGCACAGACAGGACCGTTTTTGTCTAAAGTTAATCGTTCTGTAGGAAATCGCTTTTAACCCTTTCGTTACTATGTTTCTTTTGAGATGCTCTGTGTTTCTTTCAATTAATTTTAAATATAACAAAGAATTGAGTAAAATAACTTAGTTATCATTCAGCTAGTGTTAGGAACATAAATTGTGACTAAGATTTGGTGGAAGATTTTAATTCAAAACTTATGAAAACAAGACATTTGTACTCAGAGCCAGAGCCGGTTTCAGCCAGGTTGGTAACGAAAGGGTTAAATCAATGATGTTAAAGTATTTAGCAATGATTAGCCCAGGACTCATAGACGGAACCTTGTATCTTTTTACTACTGCGTGAGTTGTCTGTCCTTCATAATAGCTTTAAAGTTGTTTTGTCAAACATGACGTCGATATAAATATAAAAGCCGTTGGGTAAAGGTGTGCAATTGTCAAATCCTTTTCAAACCAACCTGAAATCGTTCAGCGTCCCCCATCACCGCCACTACACTCTCAGGAAACAGCAGCACATAACAAAAGATTACATAACTGGCGCAACCGAGGAATTCCCTGGGGAACCTAGATCTCTTGAAAGAATATCCAAGTAACCCACAGATGCTGCAGTCACAATAAATGCAATCTCAAATTAAGGGCTTCGAGATTATTATACAACGGTATTGAATTAATTGTCCCCTCAAACTTAACATTTAAATTTCAATTCTTCTGACTCGATATTTCTTAAGATAATATTCGTTTTATCTGTGGGTTTTGTTGCGCTAAAAGTCCTTCGGGGATTTAAATTATAAATTTATATTCGATCCTAATTATGAAGCATCACGTCTAACAATTTCTTTTTACACTTACGCTTCATATGATCGATCACATACGATCAGAAATGTTAGGCAATCATCCATAACTGCCACAGCTTCCTCCAAAATAAATCGTATGCATGGCGTCACTTTCCCTGCGTCTACTCTTACTCTCTTTACTCTTTTACTTGTTTCAGTCATTTGACAGCGGCCATGCTGGAGCACTGCCTTTTAGTCGAGAGCAAATCGACCCCAGGACTTATTCCTTTTGGAAGCCTAGTACTTATTCTATCGGTTCTCGTGAAGTGATGTGGGGATCACGGGCCGGAGGCCCTCAGTGGGAGAGTCATTTGTTTAGCGGTACCCCAGCATGGCCACAGTAATAGAAGGACTGGTACCAGTTGTTCAATTGTATCGACCCCCAGGAAAATGAAAATCGAAGTTAACCCTCGGTTGGCTAAAACACCGAACGTGACACAATTAAATATTACACGAGCCATTCTATCCGATGCTCCACCGAGTCTACTGCCATCTACCAGCCTCAGTCTTTACAACAGTAACTTAAGATGTCAATTCCCCTTCAAACAATTACAAGCTTTCTACGATATCATTTTTCTTTCCGTTTCTTGTAGTCGCCATTAACATCCGGTTCAGTCTTTCCAGTTTTTAGTTGTTTGTTTTCTCTTCCTCTTTCTCATTCATTTCATTTTGTGAAAGGGTTTATTATTATTATTATTATTATTATTATTATTTAAAAAAAAAAAAAAAAG
>NC_068995.1:4794795-4810036 GCF_001194135.2 Octopus bimaculoides | reverse complement strand
TTGACAAAGACAGACTTACTGTTGAAATATCGTTCAACCAATAAAATATCGATTACAATCGAATCGCGCTCTTCGTCTTGACTATTATCATTATTATTTAAAAAAAAATTTTTATTGCCCGCATGGGGCTAAACATAGAGGGGAGAAACAAGGACAGACAAAGGGATTCGGTCGATTACATCGACCCCAGTGCATAACTGGTGCTTATTTAATCGACCCCCGAAAGGATGAAAGGCAAAGTCGACCTCGGCAGAATTTGAATTCAGAACATAAAGACAGACGAAATACCGCTAGGCATTTCGCGGTAGATACGGGGGTATATATGTATATATGTACATGTACATGCCCATATATTTTCGTGTTTGCATCAACGTCTAGTAATAAAACATTGACCCCCTTCAATCGAACTCTCATTCAGACTCCAATGGCCGAAGACTAGCCACGTGCTTGAAACTCAGAGTACCAAGGAGGTCGAATCAAACTGATTTGACCCATACATGTAACTCCCAATAAATTGGTTGAGCGTCCTTCTTTCATTTGTCTACTCACTCGTATGTGTGTGTGTGTGTGTGTGTGTATATATATATATATATATATATATATATATATATATATATATATATATATATATTTATATATATTTATATACACACGAGTGAATAGATTTAGTATATATACGACACACATACATATATATATAGACATATATACGACGGGTTTCTTTCAGTTTCCGTCTACCAAATCTATTCACAAGGCTTTGGTCGGCTCGAGAATAGATAGATAGATACATAGATAGATACATAGATAGATAGCTAGATAGACAGACAGCCAACAGATTGATAGAGTGTTATGCAAATGAAGATTGAGAATGCGTGGGTTGCGAATGAATGTTTACAAAAATTGTTAAAATAAAAAGACGAAAGTGAGAGAAATCTCATCCCTTTGTGTACATTGCAAAGGTTCATGGTGCCAGTATCACACAAGACGAAAGGGGAGATTTGGTCTCGGTTTACCAGAGAAAACTTTAGACATATACATAACTAAAACATCCGTATGTGAGCCATTACAAACGCGCGCACACTTTGTCTCTCTCTCTCTCTCTCTCTCTCTCTCTCTCTCTCTCTCTCTCTCTCTCTCTCTCTCTTTCTCTCTCTCTCTCTCATAATACTCTTTCTGCCTCGCTCTCGCACACACGCATCCCCCTCATACATACTCTCTCACACACACACACATACACACTCTCTCCTCATACACTCATCTCATGCATGTACACACACACACTCTCTCTTACACATGCACACACACATCTAAAATGTCGGTCTGCGAAACATGTAACCAATGAATTTACAATATTTCCACTCACAAATATATCGAATGCATTTGTAATTTACCCCTCACATCTACATGTCAAATACCACCACCAGAGCCTAGCATCCTCACAAGAACTTCCGCCATCCCACTACCGGTAACATCACTACCAAAACCAACAACAGTAACAACACGAAACCCACCTATCCTCCCCCCATAAGACGCACCACCACCACTGCCATCGTCACCATCCCCACTGCCACCGCCACCGCCATCATCCGGTATTCTGATAATAAAAAGACAGGAACGTAAAAACAATTGATAAACGTAAGACATGGATATAAAAATAAACAATGGAGATAAAAGACAAAAGGAACACGCACACACATTCACATATATACAAATACACTTACACTCATATTTATGAATGCGTGTGTGTGTGTGTGTGTGTGTGTGTGTGCCAATTAGCAACGGTATCCGGCAATGCCTGGCTTTTGCACCAAAGTAGTACAACCTATTAATGTGTGTATGTGTATGTGTGTGTGTGTGTGTATTTAGATATATTGTTGACGTCATAATTTTATAAACTTCCTTTTATTATTGGAATTCTCAAAGCACACACACACAAAGGTGTATATAATAGCATTTAAATCTTGGATGGGAAATGTCGAAGGCAGACTTCAAGCTTTCTCTCTCCAAAAGGATTTTTTGACAAAATATTTGCATGCTGTTATTTATAGCTCTATGTGTGTGCTTCGAGATATTCCGAAAAGGAATGTGTGTGTGTGTGGTTTAAATTCGATATAGCTTTATGCTGTAAAAACACAATAACCTTACAAGTTTGTATAGCTTGTGTGTTTCCAAGCAATCCATCAGACAATCAATCAACACATTGGTCGGTTATTTTTGAAAGGAAAAGCAAAATTTAACAGGATCCTGGTCTTTCGGGGGGGGGGGCGAGTAAGGCCGCTGGCCTTGAGAAAACAGGAAAAAGGACAAGAAGAGAAAAAAAGCGGAATGAGAAAAAAAAAATTAAATTAAGGCCAACTGGACACCACACAATAAAGTGGAACACCTTGGAGTGATCCATGCCATATGTTAATAGATCAAATAAATGCAGGCTTTGTCAATCTTTTTAGATCTAAGAACTTCACTGATTCCAGATCTGAAATTTTTATTAAATGTAAACATATGGACAAATTTCTTTTGTTGAACTGGCGGACACTATCTTATCTGTATTAAGCATGCAGTCTCACAGACTTTGACCTTTTCCCCATTGAATTAATTTGCACCATGTTTATTATGATTCGAACACGCTGAAGGGATGCAACTCTTTTCATTTTTTCTTTTTAATTATTCCACTTAGTTTTTACATTCCTCTCATCCTGTCACGTGTTTTCCCAAGGACACGCTTCCTTTTTCTTCTTTTTTAAGGAAGGCTAACTATTTTGTATGTTTGAGTCTGAAAGATTGCTTGGAAACATGCAACACGCTATACAAACTTCGCAGATTAAGTATCTTCTAGCATGAAACTAATAGTAGCTCGAATTTAAATCCTGTTTGTATTAAATGGTAGTTTATCTCTTACAGGATGGATTGCGTTTTTGCTAATCCCATCAATAATGGAAAATTAGATTATATATATATGTGTGTGTGTGCGAGGAGAGAGAGAGGGGATGTATGAGAGAGAAAGAGAGAGGGGTTTATGAGAGAGTGAGACCAGGTAAACGGAGACTAATACATCGAACCTCTTTAGTGTATTTCTGTCAGTATTAATCGTCCTTAGTGGAGGCGCAATGGCCCAGTGGTTAGGGCAGCGGACTCGCGGTTTCGATTCCCAGACCGGGCGTTGTGAGTGTTTATTGAGCGAAAACACCTAAGAGCTCCACGAGGCTCCGGCAGGGGATGGTGGTGAACCCTGCTGTACTCTTCCACCACAACTTTCTCTCACTCTTTCTTCCTGTTTTTGTTGTGCCTGTAATTCAAAGGGTCAGCCTTGTCACATTGTGTCACGTTGAATATCCCCGAGAACTACGTTAAGGGTACACGTGTCTATGGAGTGCTCAGCCACTGGCACGTTAACTTCACGAGCAGGCTGTTCCGTTGATCGGATCAACTGGAACCCTCGACGGAGTGCCAGCAACAACAATAATCGTCCTTAATCTGGGTAATAGCACTTCCTAGAGACGTTGTGAGCTCGGAAGGGAGCAGAAAATATCCAAAGAGTGCCGTGGGGGTGTGTTTGGTGTTCAGAATGTCTTACTGAGAAGAAGAAAATTATGAGAACGTAAACACGTTCCTTGTATGCTTCCGCTGTATAGATCAAAATTATAGAAGGGGATGTATTTACATTTTTATATTTTCATCACACAGCAATGTTTTCCTAATATTTAAATCTATTTTAGTTCTGATTCTCGGTACACAGTGCATGTATATATACATACGAGGGTGCATATATATGCACATAGCATAATCTTGCAGTGTAAAATATTCACACATATTCACTATTTTTCTAAACCGTGCCGCATTACAAATGGAATTTTTGGTCTTCAAATTTGTTTTGGTGAATAAGTCGAACCAGCCACTTTTTTGGCTGTGAAATTTTGGTTGATTTGTATGCCGGAAAACACGGTGTGTATGTGTGTGTGTGCGTGTGTGTAAAAGAAGGAGAGAGAGGGGGGAAGGAAGATGTACTCTAGAATAATCGGGTGTGCGTGTGTGCCAACAAGCCGTATATATATCTTATATTTCTATATTCACAAAGGGGAGAATACGAAGTCCCTTCTATTCTGCTAGGCAACAGAACCCCTTCGCCCTTCATCCCTCACCTCACCCATCCAAAACTGAAGAAGAAGAAGACGAAGCCAACAATAACAGGGTTACGCGTGTCTTTGTTTGAAAGTGTGTGGCAGATTAAGAAAGAGTATGGTTGCCGGTAATGGAGATAACAGCAGCGAGTAATTAACGAGAGAAGACGATGGTGGGTTTCTGTGAAGAAATGAGGCTATGATAGGTGGGCCTTGTTCATACCATATATGGTTGTGTTCGGGTGTGTGTGTGGTGTGCGTGCGTCTCTGTCTGTCTGTCTGTATGCATGCATGTACAAGGTACATACACCTCTATATAAATAATTATACGCTTTTGAGTATGTGTGCATATATACATACATACATACATACGTGTGTGTGTGTATCAGTGAAGGCGCGTGGCTTAGTGGTTAGGGTATTCGGCTCACGGTCGTAAGGTCGCGAGTTCAATTCCCGGCGACGCGTTGTGTCCTTGAGCAAGACACTTTATTTCCTGTTGCTCCAGTCAACTCAGCTGGCAAAAATGAGTTGTACCTGTATTTCAAAGGGCCGGCCTTGTCACACTGAATCTCCCTGAGAACTACGTTAAGGGCATGCGTGTTCGTGGACTACTCAGCCACTTCCACTTCAATTTAGTGAGCACTCTGTTCCGTTCATCGGATCAACTGGAACCCTCGGCGTCCTAACTGACTGAGCGCACAATAGATGTATATTCGCATGTTTCTGTTTCTTGTGTCTATAAGCATACATGTGGTGTGTGTCTGCTTTAATAGTCATAGTTGTGACGAGGGTTGGTGGTCTCGAGCCGCTAAGTTACAGGGACATAAACACACCAACAGTTGTCAAGCGGTGCTGGGTCACACACACATATATATATATGTATGTATGTATGTATATACACGCACGGTCATTAGAGGTTCCGGTTGGATTCCCAAACGTGACCATCCGAGACTATGGATGTTATCCAAACATCTCCACCTTGGTCTCCTTACGGTTGGCAGGAGACCTAAGGGGCCTTTGCAATTCTTTCCAGTGACATTCAAATCACGTGACCATAGTAATCCCAGAGATGAGACCTCCCAATACTGGAAAGAAACGGCTCGAGGGAGAAATTGCCTGATTTCCGAGTTATTTTCTGGGGCTAAATTTACCTTTCGTTCTCTTTTACCCGATGCAGATAAAACAAATACCTGCTATATACTGAGGGAGGGGACTAGGAACCACTTCATGAGACTGAACCCGACCCACCCACAACACTACTCCATTGTCATAATTGTCGATCTCGCGACAGAGGAAGGAAATCGATTATATTAAAACAAAGTCGAAGAAAATCAAAACTCTGTTATTGGCGGATCTGGCAGTGATTAAGGGATAGATTAAGGGAGCCCAGTGTACTTTCTGGAAGTAATTTTCTACTTTTCATTATATTATTTATTTTATGATATATTTTTATTATTCTTTTACTTGAACGTAAACACACCAACATCGGTTGTCAAGCGATGGTGGGGAGACAAACACATATACACGACGGGCCTCTTTCAGTTTCCGTTCAGTAATGCCTACATCCACACGCATATATACACGTTTTATTATTATTATTATTATTATTATTATTATTAAGGCGGCGAGCTGGCAGAATCGTTAGAACGCCGGGCGAAATGGTTAGCCGTATTTAGTCTGTCCTTACGCTCTGAGTTCAAATTCCGCCGAGGTCGACTTTGCCTTTCATCCTTTCGGGGCCGATAAATTAAGTACCAGTTACGCACTGGGAGTCAACGTAATCGACTAGTCCCCTCCCCACAAATCTGAGGCCTTCTGCCTATAGTGGAAAGGATTATTATTATTATTCATCGGTTGTGAAGGCGCGTGGCTTGGAGATTAAGATATTCGGCTCCCGATCATAACGTCGTGAGTTCGGTTACCGGTGGTGCATTGTGCCCTTGAGCAAGGCACTTAATTTAACGTTGTTCCTGTCCATTCTGCTAGCAAAAATGAGTTGAACCGGTAATTCAGAGGGCCAGCCTTATCTCGTTCTGTATCTCGCTAACTCTCACTGAAGGCCACGTGAACAGAACTCGTGTTTGCAGAATGCTCATCAAACTTGCACGTGAATTTCACGGGAAGGCTGTTCCATCGATCGAACCAACTGCAACCCTCGTCGTCGTCGTAACCCATGGCGTGCCAGTTATCATTGATAGATAGAAATTAGAGTGATTCGAGGGCCGAGTTTCGTGCATTAGCATTTACATAATGTGTGTGTATACTCACAAACTGGCACAAAGAAAAGAGGGAGGAGAGGCAGACGCTTTGTATGTCTTTGGTGCCAACCAAACAGTTATAAAAAATTTTCGTGCCATTCTTTATCCTAACAAGATTGCCCCGACTCACACACACACACACACCCTCTGTCTTCCCATGAATCCCTATTTATAATCTGTGTCGACAGCCAGTGCCTTCTCTCTCTCTCTCTGTAATTAAAACCCTTAGTTTACACTTTTAGCCTTTAATTCTGTGTAAGGTAGAGGGAGAACACTCCGGAAATACTTCCGGTATATTTTTATGCTATTTACAACATCACCATTAACAATATTATACACACACACAACTAAAATACACTTCCTCTCTTTCCCCACTCAATATCCTCGTAATCTTTAAAGATCAGCCACGCGTCTAATAAACAGATGCTGAGTAGACGATAGACTCTCGTTACCAATAATATAAATGTGTGTGTGTGTGTGGACGCAGGCGTTGCTGAATGGTTAACAAGTACTTTTCGCAAGTATTAGATCACGAGTTCGATCCCAGTGTGTGTCACCAAGGGTTTTTTGCCACTGTGTTTTGGCTAGCTTCAAATGGACTTTAGCTGGGGTTATGTGAGATAATACCTATGCGTGTTGTTTCTTTTGGGCATGCGCCAATCGTGTACGAGAGAGAGAGAGAGAGAGAGAGAGGACGGTTCAGGTAGTATAGGGGGTCTGGAGGCTCGGAGGCTTATAAAACGAGGCTGTGGTTGCCTATCGGAACTTCACCGAAAAAGAAAAATAATAATAATCTCAGACATGACTTTATGATAAGAAACTCATTTTACAAGCACGTGGTTTCCGATTCAGCCACACTGCGCAATGCCATGGGCAAGTATCCGGGTCGACTAAAGTCTTGTAAGTGGATTTGGTAGACGGAAACTGAAGGAAGCCCGTCGTGGATATATATATATATATATATATGTTGTGTGAGAGAGAGAGAGAGAGAGAACTCCAGACAAAGATGCCATTGCGTGGGGCCGAACCCAAAACTATGTGGTTGTGAAGAGACCTTCTTGATCGTGTGTGTTTGTGCCTGCTAGCTGTCTTTTACATATGCAGATTTAAATATAATTCTATACACACAGAGTATGCAACCAGGTGGAACCTGTTCTTCGTCATGCTCCATTTACTGTGTGACTATTAGTGAATATTTAGTGCAATTTACTGTGAAGTTACCATCGCCATCAACATTTCCAGCAATGCCTCCACGACGACGACCACCACCAGTGACCTTATTTTAATAATTACTGACGGCACGTACCTGATATATACATACATATATATCCTTTTCCATAATAATTCCTTATTTCGAACTCAAATATTTAACCATCTCACATCGTCTCTGATGAAGGGATATCCATAATATCCCAGAAACAGCTGTAAGACTATGTCTTTTTCCTTATAAATGTCCTGAAAACTCCTCCTAGCCTTGTCTTTGTTATCTCATTTTGTCCACACCAACACCGGTTGCCAAGCAGTGGCGAGGGAGAGATACAGCTACACATACACCGGATATATATACGACAGGCTTCTTTCAGTTTCCATCTACCAAATCAACTCACAAGGCTTTGATTAGACCGACGCTATAGTAGAAGACACTTGCCCGAGGTACCACTCAGTGGAACTGAACCCGGAACCACGTGGTTGGGAAACAAAGTTCTCACCACACAACCACGCCTGGATAAAATTTATAATTGCATCTATCGATCTGGTCCAAGTAAATCGATAACATTGTAAAAGTTTTCTATTGACCTGAAATGTGCTGGCACCTGAATAAACCAAAATACTTTTTGGCTTATAACAGTCGCGATTAGGCATTAGCTGTTCCAGGAGGAAGGGAAACTGCACCAGACTTTCGCTCAGTTAAAACTCTTGGACATTTTGGAGGCAGAAGAACAAGTTTCTTTTTTTAATCTAATTCAGTCAATCGGTTGGTATTTGCCGATGAAGAATGAAAAGATGACGACCAGGACAATGATGATGATGATGATGATCTTATGCGTACACGTGAATTCAATAGGCTATCTCGATTCCCTCTTGTGACTTCTTTTGATAGAATTCTGAAAGCTTTGCTGCAGACAAGAACTTCATAAAAAATATTTTGCTCCCTGCAATCAGTAAACATAAACAGATGCATTTTTTTTTTTTTTTTACCTGCTGTTAGTGTCTTGGTTTGGTGGGGTTGAGGATGGCGGGGGTCGAATCAAATAACACCCAACGGGGTACGCTTGATGGAAGTACACTTGAGCTTCTCAGACGATGTTAAATTTATCAGTAACAAAACCCCTATCTTTCTTGCGGGATTAGGGTAACACACCCACCCACCCCACCAACAACTTCCAGTGATATGTCAGTTTAATGAACTGTGCCCTAGTGTGGTGTGTGTTAGGCACACACACACACACGTGTATGTATGTATGTATCCTTTTTTTTGTTCTTTAACTACCTTCAGTCGTTTGACTGCGGCCATGCTGGAGCACTGCCTTTCAGTCGAACAACTCGACCCCAGGAGTTATTCCTTGTAAGCCTAGTCCTTACCCTATCGGTCCCTTTTGCCGAACCGCTAAGTTACAGGGACGTAAACACACCAACATCGGGGGGGGGGGATACATATATATATATGTACGACAGGCTTCTGCCAGCTCGCCGCCTCACAAAAGTAAATTACAAGCACTTTGTGTGTGTGTGTGTGTGAGAGAGAGATACCCTAACCACTGGGCCACGCATCTCCAAGAAGATAATTTCGAGAAATCGAGTTTATTTTGTGTTTATTAAACTTTTCTGCGTCTTGTTCAGATGCATGCTGCTCACCATCCTGAGTTATTTCCCTTAGTCTGTCATCATCATCATCAGCAGGATGGATGGATAGACAGATAACTAGATAGACGGAGGGATGAATGGAGAGATAGATAGAGTGCGTGCGCATCAGTCTTGGCCGTCTGTAGTGATTCTCATTGTTTTTTTGTGTACAAAAGTGAAAAAGAAAGAAAAAGCCGACCACATTTGCGCTGAAGAAGGTCTAAATGACTCCCAAGGGGATCACATCAAGCATCTTCCAACATCGTTATTATAATAGCAGAGATAAAAAGAGACGGCAAAAGAGTCTCTATATACACTCTCACACATGTACGCATCTAAGTGCGTACAGGCGTGGCAGTTGGTTTATCAGTCACATGGTTCCGGGTTCAGCCCCGCTGCGTGGCACCTTGGACAAGTGTCTTCTACTATAGCTTCGGACCGATCAAAGCCTTGTGAGTGGATTTGGTAGGCGGAAACTGAAAGAAGACCGTCGTGTATATAGGATATATGTGTGCGTATTTCATTTTGATTGCGTTCTCGCCCTTCCCACACGACTGCACCACCAGTGTTTTACTAGTACTTGATTTATCGATCCTAAAAGGATAAAAGGCAAAGTCGACCTCTGTGGAATTTGAACTCAGAGCGTAAAGACGGACGAAATGCCGCCAAGCATTAGATCCGGTGTACTAACGACTCTGCCAGCTCGCTGCCTTAGAGTATCGCAATAATAAGGCCAGCATTTCGATCGCATACGAGGTCGACTGTGCCTTTTATCCTTTCAGGGTCGATAAATCAAGTACCAGTTGCGTACTGGGGTCGATCTAATCGCCTGCCTCCTCCCCAAAAATTTCGGGCCTTGTGCCTAGATTAGAAAAGAATATCTACATACACATACAGATATCTGTGTGTAGTTAGGAGTGTGCAAACACTAATGTGAACATTACACACATACACGCGTGTAATTGTGTGTGTTCACATATATTCCACTTGAAAATTGCTTTACTTCTAATATGGCAAGAAAGCAAAAACAAACTTATCAAAACTACAAAAAATAAATTTTCACCCCCACTGAATAATGGAAATTTAAGGTATCGTAAATTATTCCGTTGTGGAAGCCAGACATTAAACTTTTTCTCTTGGTTTCTTTCATGTTTACTGTTCCGTTTCATTTCAGTGACTTCAAACAGAACAATCGCTTTGTGTTCCCTCATCTCCTATCACTCCCAGCCGGCAACTGCCAGAATCGTTAGTTAATATGGCCCACTTCACCTGGATGCCAATAGGTACCACATGGTAGTAGTCAAACCAACGAGGGTCGATCAAATTGCTAGACATAGCTCCTCTTTCAAATCAATGGCTGAGCAAATATATAGCCACCCATGGTTGCTAGAAAAAGCAGCTAATCTCCCTCAATCACGATAGGTGCAGGCATGGCTGTATGATTAAGAAGGTCGCTTAGCGACCACGTACATCGTCTCGGATTCAGACCCACTGTTTGGCATCTTGAGAAAATGTCTTCTAATAAAGCTCCGGTTCGACCAATACATTGTGAGTGAATTTGGTAGATATATGTACATATATACACACACACACATAAATACATATATATATATATACATAATATACGACGGGATTCTTTCAGTTTCTGTCCACCAAAATCCAGTGTCCCAAAGTGGGCCTGAACTCGGAACCATTTGGTTGAGAAGCGAGCTACCTACCACACAACCACATATATAAATACACATGCGCGCGCACCACTTTTTGTTTTCAATTTCCGCCGACTAAATCCATTCACAAAGCTTTGGGCGGCCTGAGGCCATACTTTAAGGCACTTGCCCCAAGGTGTCATCCAGAGGGACAGAACCAAAAACCATGTGATTGGAAAGTGAGCTCCTTACCACATAGCCACGCCCGAGAGAGATTAAGAGATATAAAGAACCTGGAATGAAAGTTCATAATTCTGGGTAAAAGGAACAAATAAAGAATATGTAAATAAAGACAGAGACTGAAATTTAGGGTATTATTAATTTTTATTTAATTCCGAAGTCACAATCGTTTTATTACAGCATAAAAACAAAATAACATAACAATATGAATATAAATGAACTCACAGCGTTAAACAAATTACATCCATATTCTTTGCATTCTGTAAATTTCAACAACACACACACTTCATTTACCAGATGCACTTTTGGACTTTATCCATAGTCTCATAAACTCGACACATTTCATGAGTAGAGAGACCAAAAAAAAAAAAGGTGCGTTGCTTCCCTTTCAGCTAGATTTTTTACATTGCAGAGCTTGGGTGCCAATCCATGTAAAAAAAACACATTGTAAACAGTTGGTGTTAGGAAGGGCATCCAGCCATAGAAATCAGACCAAAGACTTGTCAGCTGTGGTCAGCATGGACAACGGACGTTAAATGATGGTGTATATAGAGGGTGACAAAGTCTGGATGAATGAACATGCTCACAATGATTTTATTAAAACCACAAGGGTTCTAAATAAAGCGGGGGCAATACACGGGACACATAAGGGTCGGGGGCTTGGTCAGATGAGATTACCTATAGAGATGCTCGCAAACTGGCGGAAATGTGAATTCTTATCTCAAACTTGAACAGTGGAAGCACGAGATGTCAGGCCTCTACGATAATTTCACATTCGGAAGCTGCATGGATAAAACATTGATTCATACAGACGAGATGTGGTCTAACACAACATCGAAGACGCCAAATGCATCTTAGGAGGGACACAGACTTGCAACAGAACGAGTGGATACTGAAAAGTCCATTATCCATGGAATTTAAACTTTTTATGTCCCAATTAAATATTTCAAAAAATAGCCGACAAGCTGTATTAAATCCTTCCAATATCTCTGTTATCAATAAATTTCTATTTCTTTCAGTCACAAACCCTATGCATAAAATGAGTAAAGCAAAGAAAGTTTGTCACTCACTATCCACGATAAACGGTCAGCTTTTATGCTGAAACCAAATCATCTTGAGTTGCATTTGAAGTTGAAACATAGTGCGTATGTAAATTCAGATTTAAATTGCAACCAACGCAAAACAAAAGGAATTTTGTGTCGAAGAGAATCATTTGACCATCATTCCAACAGTCAAATTGTTCCCTTTTGTGCACAACCCTAAAAAAATCATTTGATCAGCGACAAGGAATCAGTCGACCAGCACAAAACATTGTGTTCATGAAACTGAAAATGTGTTTGCCACTTGAAGTATTGAAGCAGCTTGCTCCAGAAAGAATAATAGAATCTTTGAAAGCCAACAGCATTATTGCCACCTGTAAAATGTGTGTTTGCACACACAATATGACTTTGAAGACATTGGCCAGATCGGTGGATGGATTTGTATGGCGGTGCGGAGGACAAAAATTTTTATGATAAATTCGACCCTGTGACTTAAATATCGATGTATTTTATAGACTGGAAAATATCATGCGTTACAAAAAAAAAAAAAAAAAAACATCGATGAAGCAGGGGGAATAACTGTTGCATGTTTTTAGTTTGCATTATTTCCCCTTGTTTATGTAACATTTGTGTCAAATACAACTGTTTCTAATGATAAGAAGACTTGAGATCCCTTAAGCAGCATGGAATTTATCTGAAGAGCTAGAGGAAAATAGAGACTAGTGTATGGTGGATATGGCTATATTAAACAAAAAAGACTTGTACAATGGGATTACTACCCATTTCAAAGTGAACCATTCGGAAAATTTTGTTGACCCTATAACAAGTGTTCATAGAAATTCGGTTGAATGTTGTTGGAAGAATGTAAAACGACGATTTAAGGGTATGATGGGGTACACACGGACATGGTTGAATCGTATCTCGACGAATTACTTTGGAAAGAACAGTATGGAAAAGCTGGAATTGAAAACATTTGGAAGCCCCTTTCAGAATGGTTCACATTCAAAGACATTGCACTTAGAATTTCGGCCAGCTCGCTGCCCTTAACAGTAATTATTACGAAATAATAAAATCACATAGGATGACTAGCTGATAACTTGTATTTACTTTGTCCAGAAATTCTGACAAGATTGAAAAAACCAAGAATTGAATCAACTGTATTGTACAGAAAGTATCTTCAAAAATATGAGCCTTATGCATTAGTATTTCTGTTGCTGTCAGTTTTTGATTTTTAAAAATTTCATGTGCCGATTCTAGTTTTGTATGATAATTCAGGAAATAAAATTCATTTTTGCCATAAATTAATAAAAAGTTAATAGTTTTTAATGTTTGCACATTTTGGGTAATTTTAGCCAATCAAAAAACCAGACATATAGTCTGTTTAAATTGACAACTTCACTTTTGTTGTGTTGCATTGAAAAAGTAGGGATGAGCCACTGCATAGCTCCTGATCACAACAGCTATGTTCCATGTGGACCAGCTTGGACGATTGTTGACATAGATTAACGTTCTCTCAAATCTAACAGCAAATACAACTAAAAAAAGGGGTGCTACATGAACAATGGGTTTTCAAAGTGCATCGTGAGACCAAACATGTTTTTCTTTATGGCAAGATTGCAACATACTGGAGGAATGCATTTAACAGTCGATTCTCACATTCCTGAAATCAACGGTTAAAATGTTCACCACAGAACAGTCGAGCACAACGTTGAGTTTATTAACCCCAAAGATGGCACCAACATGAAACTAGTGTAAGCACGTGGGCCAGGGTAAAACAAGCAATAAACGAAGCTGCAAGATCCATGGTTGACTCGTATCTGAGAGTATGTGGTGCAGGAGGTATGAAGACGCGAAGATACTTGGGAAATTGACATCTGATTCATCCAAAACAACCATATGAGAATGACCTAGAGGAGAACTTGCGGCAGGCGCAATCACTGCAAAGCATTATCTTGGATTTGCTAAATACTTCAGAGAGTCAAAGAGTGCAAAAAACCCTGACAATGCTAACACTGCTTCTTCTTTTAATATAGAAAACCTGGAAGAAGACTCACCAGAAGCAATGACAAGATGAGCCCCAATACATTAGAAAAGGAACAATTTTAGAAAATAGTAAATTGAAATGTGAACAAATGATCGATATATTGTATTATTGGGCAAAAGAAGATTTAGCAAAGGGAATATCCCAGGAATGTCGCATAGCGAATATAGCAGTCTCAGATTGGAGAACTTTTTGCTGTGATATATGTGCAGAATATTATGTTGCACAAAACTTTAAGCTGGGAGGGCCAAACTGAATTGTGGAGATAGATGCAAGAAATTATAATGTTGGCCATCAGGTTAAAATGCAGTGGGTGTTTGGTGCTTTGGAAAGGGATACAAAAAGATGTGTTTTTGTGGCAGTGGAAGACCAGTCTGCAGACACTCTTATGTATTATACAAGACCGTATATTGCCTGGTACAACTATAATTTCTGACCTCTGGCGTTCGCATAATACGCTCAATCAGCTAGGATATAGACATTTGACTGTAAATCATTCTATAAATTTTGTTGATCCGGTAACATTTGCCACAACCAACCACATAGAATGCTTATGGAAGCATGTAAAGAATCTCAACAAAAGAGAACATGGAACAGCCCGAAGTTTACTGCAGACGCATCTGATTGAATTCATGTGGCGTTATGAATTTAAGGACGAAATCTTCAGGAAGTTATTGGAACGAATTCTCTTTCTTCAAGCAGTCCCTTGTAGGAGTTGCTAAACGTGACATCACATCCCAAGCACCCACCGACACACTCGCTTTCTCGCTCTCCAGCCTGTAGTCATTCGAATTGAGTGAAGTGTGTATTAGAAACGATATTTTGAGAAATAGTCTTTCGAAAAGAGACTTCGATGGAAAACAATTATAAACAGTGGGAGACCAACACCGAATTCACCTAATTTGCGAAGTTACAAGAAATTTACGAGACAATTTCAGGTTAATTTGTATGAAATGAAAAAATGGTTAACTGGAAGTGCTACACTTAATATGATGGTGCCGCTACAACGGCAGGACAATTAAATGGGTTACAGGCAAAAGTAAGAAAGAAATATGAA
>NC_068995.1:4792902-4794550 GCF_001194135.2 Octopus bimaculoides | reverse complement strand
TGCAAGATATTTTTTTCTACCCAGTCCATAATAAATGGACTGGGGACATAACTTACGAAATCACCAAAAAGGGCTAATGCATTAGATAACATTGTTAAAAAAAGATTTCCGTAAACAACAGCAACTAAATGGAATTACTCCTTACGTCTCATTATTACCACAAAGGAAAATTATACACCAGCGACCAAAATAGCTATGAATCTCAAGTACCTACGACGTTACACTAACGAATCTTTTCAACGTAACCACTAGCAATGGAGATAAGTATCGAATTAGAGGCGACACTTCCGTAAAGATTGCAACATCTTTTGGTATTATTCTATTTACTACCACCGAAAAATAATCCTGTAACCGCCTATAATGGTCCACTTGTGGAGTAGTAAACACCCCCGTCCCTACCAGTTGCTGCACAATGAAACCGTGCACGTAGCAAGCCTTTCATTGGCCGACAGTGACCGATGAGAGGAAGTACTTGGGCGTGTTTAAAACAGGGTAACAAATGATGGTGAGGTACCTGCAGATTGATGTGGCAGCGCAGACATGAAAAAAGGGACCACACGGATAATTTTTACTCTGACCCCAAAGTTAGACTTATATGTCCAAGTAAATCAGATCTAGGTAAATTAAGATTATTTTAGATAAATATATCACTAGATTAAATAATTTTAATCACCTTAAACTTTGGAATAGTACTAATGATACTTTAAAAGAGTTTAAATACCTTAAAATGGTGAAGGATGCCAACATTGGGTATCTTTGAACCTTCTTTCTTTTTTTTTTGACCAAACTGTCAGGGGTCCAGTTTACTTAAACTTACTCATGGAAAAAGTAGATCTTTCTGATTTGACGGGCGCCACTTTGCATTTATGTTTTATGTAGTGTTTTTGGTACCGAAACACTTTCAAACTTCGTACACTTCTATATTTTGTGTTATAGAACAGTTAAAAATTTTCGTATTCAAAGTTATTTCAGGTAAAAAAAATTGTCTTATTTCGATAATTTCAACTAATCACTGACGTCTATTCAATTGAATACAGTTACTGCTGTATATGCTATTTATCCCTGTTAGTTCTGACATTTTCTATGAGCTATGAGCAAGACTGTTCATAAACACGTGTGTTGCTTATTTTATCATTTTATTTTCGACGTATAATTTAATTGCTATTTGTTCATATTTTGTTGCTTATTCTTTCATTTTTATTTTGTTCTGACTGTGTGTAAACACGTTCATTTTTTCTTGTGCTTAATTGTTTGTATTTTACATTACATTGTGAAAATGACTAGTCTATGCAAGTTGTTTAGTGTAATAAAAACGCAAGAGGATGCGGTGGAGTACTTAACAGAGAAGGGTATTATACTGTCCACAAAAAAATGTGTAAATGGGCACTTAATGAAGACAAAATCCTTGAGTAATCGTATTATGTGGCGGTGTACTGTCAGAGGTTGTTGTGTTAAAGTTTCTATTGGAAAGGAAACTTGGCTGGAAGGTAGCACACTTCCTCTGTGGGCGGTAGTCATTATTCTTGTACTGTTGGGTCAGGGGACTGACCACAGTCCGCTATTGTGAAAACGAACTGGGGATGAGCCCCAATACAGCTGTGGATTATAACAGTTATGTGCAAGAAGTATGTACACCCGCTATATAATT
>NC_068995.1:4773941-4792802 GCF_001194135.2 Octopus bimaculoides | reverse complement strand
GAAAGGGATACAAAAAGATGTGTTTCGGTGGCAGTGGAAGACCGGTCTGCGGACACTCTTTTAGGTATTATATAAGACCATATACTGCCTGGTACAACTATAATTTCTGACCTCTCGCGTTCGTATAATACGCTTAATCAGCTAGGATATAGACATTTGACTGTAAACCATTCTATAAATTTTGTTGATCCGGTAACATTTGCCACAACCATCCACATAGAATGCTTATGGAAGCATGTAAAGAATCTCAACAAAAGAGAAAATGGAACAGTCCGAAGTTTACTGCAGATGCATCTGATTGAATTCATGTGGCATTATGAATTTAAGGACGAAATCTTCAGGAAGTTATTGGAACGAATTCTCTTTCTTCAAGCAGTACCTTGTAGGAGTTGCTAAACACGTGACGGCAGCACATCCCAAGCACCCAGCGACACACTCCCTTTCTCACTCTCCAGCCTGTGGTCACTCGAATTGAGTGAAGTGCGTGTTAGAAACGATATTTTGAGAAATAGTCTTTCGAAAAGAGACTTCGATGGAAAACAATTATAAACAGTGGGAGACCAACACCGAATTCACCTAATTTGTGAAGTTACAAGAAATTTACGAGACAATTTCAGGTTAATTTGTATGAAATGAAAAAATGGTTAACTGGAAGTGCTACACTTAATATGATGGTGCCGCTACAACGGCAGGACAATTAAATGGGTTACAGGCAAAAGTAAGAAAGAAATATGAATGTGCGACCTTTATTCATTGTTGTGCCCATATCCTAAATTTAGTTCTTTCACAATCATGCTCTGCGATGAAAGAATGCAAGCTATTTTTTCTTCTACCCAGTCCATAATAAATAGACTGGGGACATAACTTTCGAAATCACCGAAAAGGGCTAATGCATTAGATAACATTGTTAAAAAAAGATTTCCGTAAACAACAGCAACTAAATGGAATTACTCCTTACGTCTCATTATTACCACAAAGGAAAATTATACACCAGCGACCAAAATAGCTATGAATCTCAAGTACCTACGACGTTACACTAACGAATCTTTTCAACGTAACCCCTAGCAATGGAGATAAGTATCGAAATAGAGGCGACACTTCCGTAAAGATTGCGACATCTTTCGGTATTATTCTATTTACTACCACCGAAAAATAATCCTGTAACCGCCTATAATGGTCCACTTGTGGAGTAGTAAACACCCCCGTCCCTACCAGTTGCTGCATAATGAAACCGTGCACGTAGCAAGCCTTTCATTGGCCGACAGTGACTGATGAGAACGTGTTAGCAACATCCACAGAAACCATAAGAGAATATCATTCGTAGTCTGTCAGTGGTCAGTAGAGACAAAAAAACTACATACAGACATTGGCATCCCAGGAATTAGTGGAAATCGATGAGTTGAAATTCAGGAAAACAAAATATCAAAGATCTGAAGGACAGTGTGAGTTTGGAGGCATATGCCGTGACAGCCAACAAAATGTACTAATTGCATTGCTAAATAACAAGCGGGATAGGGCCACAACCATTAATTTTGCAGCATATTAAACCTGGAACAACAACAATATGTGACGGCTGGAAAACATAGTCTTGGAGCTTAAAGTTTCAAGCATCTCAATGTCAATCGCATTTACATTGCCGTGGATCCTCTCACCAGAGCTCACACAAACGACAGCGAAAACCTGCGGTGGCAAATCCAACACCAAATGAGATGCACACACGGCATGTAAACCTCTTCCAAACATTAATGCAGGATGCTGCTGAACTTTGTAAGCCACAGAGACAGGTAAGAATATTTTATAAGCTTGAGGCCCAACAACAAAAAAACAAATAGCCTGCTAGGTTTTAAAAAATGTGTAGAAAACGAATATGAAAAAACAAATTTGCACAAACAGGGGTGGTTAAGGAGAGGACTTTCAGAAAATTCACAAGATTCAATTTTTCCCTCATAACTTTCAGGAAAATGGATATATAGTGATGAAATGTTATATAGAAATACGATTTGGATAGCACAAATTATGATCTTAAAGAAATTTCTGGGAACTGTCAGTACACAAAATGGAATACGATGTTGAAAACATAATCCCAAGGTTTATCCTTCGTAAATTCCAATGGTATGTAACATGAAATTTCTTTTATATTTTCAACAAATTTGTATTCTATGTGTATTACATACAAATGTGGGTGGGTGTCAAGAGAATTTGGAGAACAGGCTGTTATTCCAGTACTCATAATTTTTGTAACTGTCATGTTGCATTTTGTATAAAAAAAAGAAAAAGCATTTTAACTTTTTGCCATACAGTATATATGCATAAAGCATCTTTTTACCATGTGAAATTTTTCCAAAATCTTTATCGCCAAGGAAAAAAGCCGGCCAGTATGGGATCTTTTTTAGAAATTCCTCCCCACCCCTAGAAATAATTTTTTTTTTTTTACAAAAGTCCTGATATAACCAGCTTCTAGGACATACGAAGCAGGTATGTAAAATTTTTTTATTAAGAATATAGGCAAAAAAAGAATGTGTGAGATTTGGCTGTTATTTCTTGCATGTGGATAGATTGCTTGAAGGCTTCTTTAATGAACAGAAACGGGTGGGTTACATCTCTGCCGAGTGCACCCAATTTTGATTTGAAAGTAGGGGAGACTGGGGCAAGTGGACACATTTTCTCTAGAGACAATGTAAAACTACTTTTGGACGATTTAATGACAGTGATATAGATTCAGAACAAAATATAGTAAACACAGAATAACCCTTACAGTTACACAAATCGAAAATATGGCTGAAGATTGTTCAGAATGTGAATTACATGCAAGAGGCATCAGACTCCCCGACTGGGAGCCAACGTATTTCTCAAATTTGGGAACATACCAAAGCAGCCCACCATGTAGATTGAAAGGACACCACATAGAGAGCTAGAGAGAGATAAAGAAAAAAAATCGTCTCAAAATTTTTCACGTGCCAATTTGCAATACAGCCCTACAATTTTGAGTCACTGAACTATTTGCTTTGAAGAAGTCTTGGATGTGCTTGGGTTCTTGGAATGGTTGAACGGGGAAATCTGAGACGTGTCTTAGTTTCTGTGGAAAATAGAAGTGCATAAACATTGTTACCCGCCATGTTTTGCCAGGAACTAAGATTATCACAGATTCCTGGAGAGCATATAACAGCCTACCAAACCATTCCATTGTCAACCACAGTGTCACCTTTGTGGATCCCAATGATCGCTCTGTACACACAAACATCATGGAAGGGATGTGGACTCATGTGAAATCAAATTATCGGCGAAATGTGACAAGCCCTCTTGCAACATAAGCAAAATGTCGGACAAGGGCCTGCTTTTACGGAAGTGCCAACTCATCGTGTGGGACGAATGCACCATGGCACATAGGCATACTCTTGAAGCCCTCAACGCTACACTACAAGATATCAGAGATTGCTCGACTACAATGGGGGGGGGGCTTACGATTCTACTTTCTGGTGACTTTCGGCAGACTCTACCAGTTATTCTCAAAGGAACCAGGGCAGACGAAGTTAATGCGTGCCTCAAATCGTCTGTTATGGCAAAACATAACAACGCTGACCCTTACAATGAATATGCGAGCCAGACTGCATAGCAACCAACAGGCAGCAGAATTCGCAGCAAACCTTTCATCACTGGGGGATGGAAAATCACTTCTCAGTGATGATGGAGAAACTACGTTGTCCTCGATTTCAACAAATGTCGACACCCTCGAAGACCTAAAAGGAAAAGTCTTTTCCCGTCTGCATGAAAACTACCAGGACCTTAACTGGCTGTGCGAAAGAGCTATTTTAGCTCCAAAAAACAGCATGGTTAACACCATCAACTGGTGCAAGTCATTCCTGGTAGGCTTCATGTCTACAAATCAATTGATTTGATCCCTGACCCTGATCAGGCAGTCAACTATCCTGTTGAATTTCTTAATTCACTGGAACCACAAGGACTGCTCCCTCATATTGCCAGTGAAAGTTGGAACTCCAGTTATGCTTCTGAGGAATCTAAGTCTTCTAAAACTCTGCAAGGTTACGCGTCTTGTCATTAAGACTGCCATGCAGCACGTCATCAAAGCCACCATCATTTCTGGATGTGGAAAAGGAGAGGATGTCTTCATACCAAGGATTCCACTTACCCCATCTGATGCTGACATCCCTTTCCAATTTCTGCGACTTCAATTCCCCCTACGCATCAGTTTTGCCATGTCCATCAACAAGTCCCAGGGGGCAAACACTGTCATTAGCTGGACTGCATTTGGCAGAGTCCTGCTTCTTCCATGGGCAACTCTACGTAGGCTGCTCTAGAGTAGGAAGTAAAGACAATCTTTTCACGTCCATTCCACGTGGGAAAACAAAAAAACATTGTCTACAAGGTCTTGTGCAAATAAGCCCAAACTTATAGTGAGAGAACATTATCATTGTAAGTTTCACTAAGACACCCATGAATCTATTTACAAAATCTCATAGCAAAGCATCAAGTTTTTCTTTCAGGCGTTATTACAGACCCCACTGATACAATTAATGCCGCATTCAATCAGTCCTTGTCAACACACACTATATCTTCCAAAGATTAGTCGTATGGAGGTAAGCAATTTAGCAATGATTAAAATTAAAAGAAGGTAAACATGGCCTTTTCGATTACATCTGTTGTGTCAATTTAAAACGTTTTGCATTGTCTATCCAGGGCAAATAAAATAAAATGTAGATTAATGAAGAAAAGGTGCTTATACATATTTCTTACATCCTTCACCAGCCATCTACAATGTTATAACCAAAGCAGAGCAACTTCCAATCAGAGATGCTACATATACTGGAAAATACAAAAATATGAGGAACTTTTCAACAGACACAGAAACTGTCACTCCAAAAGATTCCATTGCCCAGATTTCTTTAGACCAACTATTTACTATAAGACTGTTTTAATTACAATACCAAAATGACTTTTGGCAAGATTAATGAGTTCACATTTGGGCAGTGTATTGAAAGTTGGCTTGTGGTCCTTCAATGTAAAGTATGTTGTTGGTTTGCCTGTACCAACATCACAACTTACTCACTCACCAATACTTAGAGAACAACAAAGAACTTTTGAAACATGATGTCCATTGCTAATCCAACACGAATTTCAATAAAAATTTTCTATCATAAATTTTCCAGGTTTCTACATCAATCTGTCACTTAAGTTAGATGGTGCTACTTGCTGATACTTATCGTTTAACGTCCGCTCTCCATGCTAGCATGGGTTGGACTTATATGGTCAACATTACTTACAAGATCGACTTCTTTTTTGGGGGCTTTGTCGTGTTCTATTTATTATTATAACCTGTTTCCTTTTAGCCTCAGCCAATGGTTCCAATGAATAAAGAAAACTACAACACTACAAGACATTGTTAAAGACAAAATCAAACTTTTGAAAAAAGACCAACTCAAAAACTCGACAGTGATGCATTTGTAAAAAGTCTACGAGAATTTATATAGCACTGGATCTTTCACGATTTATGAGATAAAGAAATATGAAACCTGACCTCAGAAAATAAAAGACATCTCAAAAAGTACAATAAATCATAAATCACTTGCAACTAATGAGTTAGGTAATATAAAATACTGAATGATAGCTTTTACCAACCATGTCTGTTGGTAAAAATTTTGAACAAATATTGTAGTTAGGAAAAGCAGATTCTTATTACAAACTTCAAAAAGTCTCTCCACAGTGTATTTTTTTTTTTTTGAAGACACCAACACCGAGAAAGAGATTGCTCAAACATCGTTTATCCATTGGAAGGTGTTGACACCTTTTACAAGTAATTTTTAAAAATGCAAATGAGCATTTCTTTCGGAAAACAAAATATTGCCCCTTAAAGGGCAAAACAACCAAAGAACACCAGTCAAGAGATTCCTGGTGTTCTTAATAACATCTGATGCATTCCACAGCAAATATAATAATAATGCTTTCAAATTCAGACACAAGGCCAGCAAGTTCAGGATAGGGGGTAGGTAAATATATCAACCCTAGTGTTCAACTGGCACTTGTTTTATCAACCCCGAAAGGATGAAAGGTAAAGCTGACATCAGTGGAATTTAAACTTAGATAATATTAATAATAATTACTAACGAGAAAAAAAAAAAAAAATCACAAACTTGGGGAAAGTTTTAGTCAAATTGTTTGCTTGAGAAGGATAAAAGGCTAAGCTGACTTTGGTGACATTTGAACACAGAACATAAACAGACGGGACAAAGTCTGCAAAGCATTTTACTCTGATTCTCTAATGAGTGTGCCGATCTATAACCCAATGTAGATTTTATAAAGTTAAAATATTGGGGGGAAAAAAAAAAAATGATATCAATTGATATTAAATTTTTAAAAATTAAATCAATATTAAAAATTGAGGAAAAAGTGGGTAAAAATTGACGTTCTTTTCTACTCTAGGCCCTAATTTTTTTGTGTGTGTGTGGGGTCAATTAGATCAATCCCCAGTACACAACGGGTACTTAATTTATCGACCCCTAAAGGATGAAAGGCAAAGTCAACATCGGCGGAATTTGAACTCAGAATGTAAAGACAGATGAAATTACCACCAAGCATTTCGCCCGGTGTGCTAATGTTTCTGCCAGCATGTCACCTTTGATATCAATTGATATTAAAAATAAAAAACTGATATCAATATTAAATTTAAAAAAAAACGATATCAATTTAAAAATTTAAAAAACACAAACAAGAAAATTAAAATCAACAAAAAAAAAAAGTCATCATCTCGACCAGACAAAACCATCTGGAGTACAAGTGACGTCTGAAACAGTATGTTTAAATGCCGAAACGAGAGAAGTAGAAGAAAAAGCAGAACCGACTTTGTTATTTGAGCATTTGCTGGGAGGCTGATTCAAGGAAGCATCCGTCATTCGAACGTTAAGAGCTGATGTTGGTTCATGAGTGTGAAGAGATAAGCTGAAGTTTTGGTCCTGTGTCTGGCAGATCAACTTGACTAGCCTCTGGACATGTGTGGGCAAGATCGGTCCAGCCATCTCCAGCACGCTGATTTTCTGTCGGTCCTTCTGTAAGGCTGTGCTGTGTTTTACCTGGGGTGGAAGAATTAAGGAACACTAAAAGAATTGCTGCCAAAGTGAGGTATGCCTAGCACTACAATATATAATACGTCCAATTTTCTGACATAGTATACCTTGGACTACAATAGTGTGCTCATTTATTTTCTGACATACAATATTAAACATGTCCCTTTTTCTCACATGGTATGGTATATTAGGATGGCAGTGAATCCATTTAAAACCCCCACAATAACTGAAATCCTTTAAGACAAAAAAAAAAAAAAAAAGTTAATGGTTTATTTTTAAAATATTTTTAAGGCAGGTGTGAGAGGCTGGATCTGACCAGCTGGAACACAGAACAGGTAGAATATTTTGGCTGAATATGATCAGTCTAACCCTTTAACATTCAGATTATTTATTCAATTCATTAATTCAGTCTTGAATTAATCATGCATAACCTTGTAGCTTTGAGATTTAAATATGTTTTTTTTTTTTTTAGAATGACATTGTAGGGTAGGTGTGAGAGACTAGATCTAGCCAGTATGTGCAGTAAGGAGGTACAATATATAGACCAGTTTAAATGCCAAATGGTTAATCTGGCAACCAGCCTAATACCTCACCTTGCAGGCATTCAGGTGAGGCCCCCAGTTGGGAGATAACTCCCTCCTTCTTGCCCCACTCTTTCCATCAGCCTCAGAGTAAGAGCCGATGGAAACTGTCTTTCCTCTCAACTAAAAGTTAGATAAAAAAAAAAAACATTGTTGATTTACCAGCAAAGAACTAACAACCAAATCACACCTTATATTATTAGAAAAGGAAGGAGACATTTGATCATGTGGTTCCACAGTATTAACACCCTTGATCACAGTTCTGCTTAGACAAAACTAACATGGGATGGAAAAAAAAGAAAAAAAAAAACTTCCAATTACCTTCAGTGATTTCAAGGTAGCCCCTTTGAAAGCATTTGGTGATAAAATGGTTGGCGGGATGCCATGTTGTGGACCAACAGCCGCGATGCAGGCTCTCCAGTTGAGGAGGAAATTAAACAGTGCTTGTACGTCAACGTCTTGGTCTAGCACTATCACCGATTCAGGGCGGCAGTCAATCTGCTTAAAACCTTCACGATGACTGAAATCTTTTATTAAGGGAAAAAAATGTGAAGAAGCTGGAGGGCGATGAGGGAAAGGCATGACAAGGACATATAAGAAGGGGAGGGGGTGATGAAGTGATTGCTCAGCTGAGTAAATAGTGTATCATAAAACTTCCACCTGCCCACACTGAGAGAGAGAGAGGCAACATGGTAGGGAAACAAACTTCTGAACCATACAACCCCATGCGTGCCTATATATATATATATATATTGTGGAGGCGCAATGGCCCAGTGGACAACCTTCATACAAACAAATTTTTAAAAACCTCGTTAAAGCAGTGATGACATCACAGTTCACATTAGCCCTGAGTAAAGCATAAGGAAAAGGATACAGTCTGACTTTGTTTGGATTCAATGAAGGGAAGTTTTTCTTATCAAGCCCAATACTTTCCAACCATACAGCAGCGCCCTCGTCTGCTATGAAGCCATCTTCTTCCTCCTCCTCTATTTCTCCATTTGACTGGAAATTCCGTTTCAACTCTTCAGGATCGGAACTCGGTACTATGTTCTCTTGCTCTTCAAATAAATCAGCTTCACCATCAATATCACCGTCGTCATCGCCATCATCATCAACTGAGGAATTATGTGAACTGATGCTACAGGAGTAAAAGAAAAACAAAAAAAAAAAGTGTTCAGACATCATTGAACAAGACACAAGAGAAGACAATGGCTAACAGCTTTAACCGTTCCACATTTAAACTAGCCCAACCTGACTTTTCAAACCTACCTTGCAACATCATTCTAAAAACAATAACGTTATTGAAATAGCAACAGCGACAGGATAAATGCATGATTAACTAAAAACAATACGAATAGAGAAACAAGCAGGACATCAGACAGAGTAATGTGAATGCTGAAGAGCTAAACAATGACGGAAGGTGTTTCAGAAGTTGACAGCACTGTACAAAGATCAAATACTTCCATGGAGTCCTGTCATTGCAATTTGTCCCAAAACCACTTTGAGAAACAACCCTTCCATGAATAGATATCTACTCTTATGGCCTCACAGTTTAAGACATTAACACAGGGGCATGTGTTGCTGCAGTCGTGTAAGAAGCACCCTTTACACTGTCAGAGTGGTTGGCGTTACGGGCATCCAGCCATAGATACCATGCTAAATCAGACTGGAATCTAGTGCAGCCCTCCAGCTTACCAGTTTCCATGCAACCCATCTATCCATTCCAGCATGGAAACCAGACATGTGACGAGGATGTATGTGCATGTGAAGATGCATGGCCTAGTGGTAAGGTTGTTGGACACACGATTACGAGGTCATGCTTTCATTTCCTGGACCGGGCATGAACTAATGTAGGACAAATGCATCATTTTATATATATATACATACTTTTTGTTTCAAGACAGTGGGTTGAGGAAGATTTGACTGCTATATCTAGCAGATAGACCAACCATATAAACTGGCACTTCATTGGTTACAATTGTGAAGGTTCCAGTGGATCTGATCAATGGAACAGTCTGTTTGTGAAGTAATGTACAAGTGGCTGAGTACTCCACAGACATGAACATCCTGCATGTAGTTCTCAGGGAGATCCAACCCATTTTGCCACCAGAGTGGACTGAAGCAACGTGAAATAAAGTGTCTTGCTCAAGAACACATGTTGCCAGGAATTGAACTCATGACCTAACAATTAGGAGTTGAATAACCTAACCACAGCACCACACACCTTCACAGAGCAACCACATAGATTCCTTTGTCAGCTTGATATGCAGAAGGCCAGATTTTGGGATCTTGTTTCAATCCTTAACTGTAACCACTCATTTCATTTCATACAATTTTGATTTTGAGGATGGCATGAATATCACCACATCCTCTATTAAAATGCCCACTAGTATGTAAATATGAAACAAGGACTTAAGATTCATTGTGGTTGTTTCAATTAAGCTGTTAATTGCTTACAAGAGAGGCACAACTGTCATCCAATCTCTCTCTTCCCCCATCTGGGGTTGTCCTTTCATAAGAAATCAATCATCACCTCCTCACCTAGAATTTCTAGATACTGGACCCCCACTGATATTGGAGTCTTCAGATTCCAGGGAGGTCCTTTCAGTGCCTTTTGGATTACACGGCATCTTGAATTCAATCCCTGCCAATGAATAAATAAAATTAACTTAGAAAAGATGGTTTTAAAATTTAAATATTTTCGAAAAAAAAAAAAAAAAAATTGTTTTAAATTAAAGGAAAATATTTTATAAAAGTTTTAGAATATGTAAAATCAGAACTGGAGCCTGGTGCAACACCCCCCCCTCCAGCTGGCCAAAACACCCAACCCATGCCAGCATGGACAACAGACATTAAATGATCATCACCATCTATCAAGGTGTGTGGCCGATTTAGAGTGTTGAAACCACATATTATGATCGTGGTTTCAATTCCCAGACCGGACGGTGCTGTGTGTTCTTTAACAAAGCACTTCCTTTCACATAGCCTCAGTCCACTCAGCTGTAAATGACTAACTCAACAGACCAGGGTCCCATTCTGTGGTGATCTCTTGCCATTTTATACACCATGGAAACCAGGCAAATTGCCCCATCCGCTCTGAGTCCTAGGACTCATGAGTGTAATATCCAAGGAGGTTAACTGCAAAGGACAAGTGGTAAGTCGTCACTATCACCAATGATTTAACATTTGGCTTCTCTCTATCAATGTGGGTTGGATAAGTTTGCAGCACAGCACATTTGCCATCGTTGTTGCTTATTTCGTCGTCACTTCCACGAGGCCTATTGCCATCAGTCAACATCTATTCTGATTATCTACCATCATAGGACAAGACAATTGAACAAAAAACTCTTTGGACGCTGGTGATTTCGAATGGCTAACTGGAGGCATTCTCCACTGTGGAAACAGTACCGTTTTGGGACTTGAAACAAGCATGTCTGCACATACAGAAATATGCATAGACAGACAGAAAGGGGGGGGAGAGAGAGATTACAATTCATTAATTGAATACTTACTGACAAACACAAACATACAGACACGAGATGCTGGTAACAAACAACTCATATGATGATGATGATAATATCACACACTTTGGCAATAAGGGGATATGAAACAATGAACACACCTTCCTTTTTGAGAGCTTCCCTGAGTCCTCGAGTTGTCGGAGTAAGAACTGCTGAGAGGGTGGAGTCATTCTTTGAAGTCTTCATCCTTTTGAAGAGCACAGTGAACTGGTGGGTACAGACGTACAGGTAAGGGCAATAGCCCGACCGTAACTGACCGAACGCCGACAGGAAACTCTCCGACCTGGAGACAGACAGAAGAAACTATTGAAAAATGAGCACACACACAGACATCATCATTTAACACCCTTTTTTTTAATGCTGGCATGACTTGGATGGTTTAAAAAGACCTGACAAGCAGCAGGACCACATCGAGCCCCAATATCTGCTTTGGCATGGTTTCTATAGCTGGATGCCCTTCCGTAATGCCAATCACTCTACAAAGTGTACTGGCTGCTTTTTTCATGCCACCAGCACATTGCCACACCACAATGGGTTAGAGAAGTATAGACTGAGGTCTGTTGTTAACCCCTACCTGCTTTCGTAAGTAATGTAAATTTTATTCCACTCCTCCTTGAAGGTGCAAGAATGTCAACAAATGTTGGTGTCTTTAGTTTAACACTCTTCAAAATATGTAAACATTCTATCTTTCTCCATGTATGCTCTTTCTTGACAGGGCTGGGGTTATCCCAGGTCAGCAGGCTCAAAGGCATCGCCGTGCATAGAACCAGCCAGGTCCATTAGCGCCACCCGCCATTGCCAGTAGTCTTGTCCCAGCCCTTCTGCATCCTCCAAGATGATGTTGAGTTTCTGGAGATCTTCCTTATATTCAGCCATCTGGTGCCGGGGCTGGCATGGGACCTCTTCCAGCCCACAGCTGCTGTGTTGAACGAGAATAAGGCCCTGGTAGGAAGTATGTAAATATGTATACATATATACCTACAACAGGCTTCCATCCATACAGTTCTTGTGTATCAATTCCACTCACAAGTCACCACACAGTGAGATAGAACTTAAGACCATGTGGTAACAAGGTGGCAAACTGTGTCCACACACACATATATGGTCTTGTGGTTAAGGAGATTTCTTTCCTCGATTTAACATGGCTTCAAGTTCAGTCCCACTGCATGGCACCTGGGACACATCGATTATAGCCCTGGGCTGGCCAAAAGCCTTGTTACACAGAAACTAAAAGAACTTAGAGCACTCACACACCCGTGTGTGTGTGACAGGTACTTATTTTATTGACCCCAATGGATAAAGAGCAAAGCTGGAAGACATGCCACTAAGCATTTCGCTTGAGGTGCCAGCACACTGCCTTCGCTGTTGTTGTTACTGCCATTTGATGCCATCTTGCTATTATGACTAATGGGTTACAATTTTGTATGTTCGTCGTGACGGGGACACAAAGCCACAAATTTGAAAAGAGGAGCAGAATCAATTAAATTAGCCTGAATGTATGACTGGTATTTATTCCACTGGATGTTGACAACCCCACTTTCCAACCACTTAAACCTTATACATAAAAAGGCCAAATACTACAGGGTACCACATTACAACACTGAGTCAATAACCAATCAGATACAAGAAATATACAAACCAATCAGATAACAGCGATGAGTATACTTGATCTCCAAGATTGATGCTGTTCGAAGATCTGGAAATAAACAACAAACAGCACAATACAGACAAGGAAATATGGTAGTTTGTGATAAGTTTAATTAGTCACACCAACTCGTTAAACTCTAATCAACTTACATTTGTCTCACTCGAGCACGCTCAGCTACACACCAACCATTTCTATCTTTGTATTCACCTCTTAAGCAAGACACTTGATCCCATCATATTGCTTCACTCAGCTAAAGGGTCAGTCTTCCTAGCTACTGGGAGACCTCACCAGTGCTGATGACATGGGGAAAAAAAAAGCACTCGGTATAATCTGAGATGTAACTGACAATAGGGAAAAGCACCCAGCAGTAGAAACCATGCCAGACGTTGAAACTTGGTGCAACCTTTTGACTAATCTGTTGGTGTTGGATAGCCTAACCCATGCCAGCGTGGAAAAAGGGACATTAAAGAAAGAACAATGACAGTATATAACAATTCTTCACCTATAAAACACTTACATTCTATTTACAGATAAAAAAAAAACCCATTCCATTTCAACCCATCCACACAAATAACAATTACACAACACAGTATGACATCATTTCTATCCCTTATTTAGGTGGATCCTTTACCATTTTCTTTTACTGGTTTCAGTCATTGGACCAAGGTCATGCTGGGGCATCGCCTCCAAGGGTTTAATCAAATCAAGCAACCCCAGTAGAATAAGCTTGATACTTAGTCCAAAGATATCCTTTTGCCAAACTGCTACATTACAAGGACGTAAACAAACCAACATCAGTTGACAAGTTGCTGCTGTTGTGAAGTATCAGTTGACCCAGCAGAAGATTCAGGAGGTCATAGTCGGAAGGAGAGAGACAGTTGCACCCGCATTGGCTGGGCACACAGTTGAAATCACTAGAGCAACAGGAAATAAAATGCCTTGCTTAAGGACACAACATGCTGCATGATCCAGGAATTGAACCCACATACTCATGATCATGAACCCAGCACCCTAGCCACTAGGCCACACTGTCTACATACAGACACATTAACCAAACAAATGCTTCTACACAACAAAGAGTGAAGCCTAGTTTTTAAGTTCTTACTTTTCGTGAGTAATTCTTGGGAATAATTTCACCCAGGGAAGATTTGGGTGAACCCAATACAAAGTCTCTCTGTGAAAATGGGATCGCCAGGAATTCTCTGGAAGTTTCTTCAACTAAAATGTAGAAAACATATATAAATATATATTACATATTTAAAAGGATCATATGAAAAAAAACATGCAGGCTCTTTCCTATCAAGAACTTTCCTGCTTAAAACCAAGGGAAAAAATAATATGAAAATTTGAAGTGATCCTCTTTCCTTAAGCACCCCCCACCATGTCTCTACCAATAGAGAAAGTCTCCAGCAAACAGTGCATGTGCATATATATATATATATATATACACACACACAGAGTCGGCCGCCCGATAGTAAATCAAAGCCATTTAATTCCAAGATATATTTATGAACAAATCTAATGACAGCATTGAAATATATGAAACACCATGAAAATTGTTCAAACTGAAGTCCTTGAGCGACATTTTTCCATTCAAACCAATTGAGAATTACAGATAGTATTTATGGAACTTAGATTAATTGTCAGGTGACCTTTCCCCAACCCTGTACGTATGTGTGTGCATGTATGTATGTATATATATATATATATACACACACACACATGCACGCACAGGCATTGCTCAGTTTACGAACACCTCTCATCACAAACCAATTAGTTTATGAACCAGAAAACATCCTAGGAAATGAATGGTATCTTGCATAAGAATAATTGATGACAAGCTGAGGGTATCAATAAGAGAGCATTAGTTGCCATTTTACTTTTGCTCAATTTCGGTTTGCAGACATCTCTGGTGACAAATAACCTCTAGGAACAAATTAGATCAGTCTATAAGGTTCCACTGCATTGGTTAATAATGTTGCAGAAATACAAGACGCAAAAACCATGACTGGAATAGTTTGGGACAAAATGACAACAATCTATGGAAAACCCAACAATAAGCCCCCTTCTTGAGGAGGGTACTAACATTTGCAGAGGGCGTCGTTTCAGGAAGTTGACTTGCTAAATAATTGCTCACACCTTCAGCTTCTTCGGAGCTCCTTAAATTCTTGCACCAATCAAAAGACAAAGAAATAAACCGCATCTTCAGTTTTAAACTCCAATCAAAAGGTATATCTTGACAAAAATCTTCCTTTTTAGTTACATTTGAAACATCGGACACCTGCAAAAAGGAGAATGAAAAGACAATGTCACAGTAACTCACATAACATCCTTGTAAAGAATTTAGATTCAAAATTACATGGTTCTGAATTCAATGTCATAGGAAAGGACCTTGGGCAAGGACATTTTTCCTGCCACAGCTTCAGGTTTATCAATGCGAATGAAAACTGAAAAACTGTCATGCAATACATGTGTCAATAAATCACCGGCTTGTAGACTAGGTGCATTATATTCCTGCATGGTGTTGGGGAGGGTCAACAAAAAGGGCATCTTGTAAAGCACTGCATCATATTACACCCAGCCTGTATCAAAATAAAAACATTTGTTTTTATAGTCTTGCTGTGAGGTAAGAAGTTTGCTTCCCAACCAGATGGTACAAGGGTCAACTTTAGGTCGATTAAAACCCTGCAAATGGATTTGGTAAACAGAAATTGAAAACCTTTCATATTTGAGAGAGAGAGAGAAACAGAATAATCAAAGACAATGTATGAGAGTTCAGCTTTTTACCCCAATAACCTGCACAAATAGCTCACCCTCTCTCTCCAATCAAATCAACATTGCCTGAACAGGTGCACACCGTACCACACGACAGAGCAGCATGAAATGAAGTGTTTTGCTCAAGACCACAACGCACCAGCTGGTCTAGGAATTGACACCACGAGTACAACACCCTAACTACTAGGCCATGCAGCCTCACACACACACATTTATATAATATATTAACACACACACCATTCTTTCAGCTTCTGCCAATCAAATCCACCCAGAAGACACTTGGCCAAGGTGCCAAGCAATGGAACTGAACCTGAAACCTTGAAGTTGACAGGTAAACCCATTGCCTATGGTATTTACTGATTCATGACCCTTTAAACCAAGATTGGCTTAGCCATTCGTTCATTGCAGTACAGCAGAAATTACTGTGGTTGAGAGACAAATAGCAACAAACCCGTTCAGCACAGTCTTCATTTCTCTTCGCTTTGCAGGAATCTTTGGAAAGTAAATGGTGAATGCCATGGTCGGTAGTTTTGCTTCTGAAATCTTTAACATTATTTGTCTGGAAAAAAAAAAGTTTTACAAAAGGAGCTAAAAAAAATAAGTACCAGTAATGTCACGTTTTAGGCTATGAAGATTTCGATTATGAAAAAATATTTTTAAAAATTCAATTCCCCCTCCCCTATTTCTTCATTTTTCAGGAAAAATTTTTGTAACGAAATACGTATAAAATACGGAGATTATGATTCTGAAGGAAAAAAAAAAAAGTAAAAAGTAAAATTTCAAAAAAAAAAAAAAAAAAAAAAAAAAAAAATCACACCCCCACCCCAAGCAGGCTATTTACTTGCTAGAAATAAAAGCCAAACCTCACAAAACTGCGATAACAAAGTTGTCATATTTGAGTTAATTCCAGCCAGTCAACGTATATTCATTCAGTTAAAGAAAGCTAAAATTACCTAAATACAATCTTAACACGAATTAACTTCTAAAAATTTTCTACAAATACCTGTCGTGTAGATTACAATTATAACGGAATTTAAGATGGGAGAAAAAAAAAGTTCAACAGGTGGTTTGTAAGAATTCACGAGTCTGCTTTGCTTCCCTATAACTTTTAGAGAGAAAAAGGGTACTATTCAAGAAGAGTGGCCCCGGTGCGCGCACACGAACAAGCTAGTCGTGACTAGTCGATCCTACAACGACTATCTAGCGCGAATGCGCAAAACATGTAAACAAAGTAAATAATTTTGTTTTGTTGAATCTTCCCCCATCTTACTCATAGAACGTCGTTTTACGTTCTTCCAGGGTGTACTTTGGTGTCACATCTATTTCAGTAATCCCATTCATTGTACGCACTTCAACAATCAGAATATAAAGTCGTCCATGGTTGGATAAAGTTTTTAACTAAGTAGTAGAAGAGCTTCAGAAGAACGGTCAAAATACTAAAAACCTATTTTTATCTTCTCCATTTGCACATCACAGATTCATCTATTTCTGCGATGTGCCCAAGTCCACCAATTTGGTAGGGGTTACACAATGTCCTACATGAACTGATACTAGGACCGACTAGTTCGAGTTAATTTCTTTTTCTTCCCCTCTTCTCCCCACATTAAATTCCGATAGAATCGTATTCAGCACAGTCAAAGAGGCAACTGTAGGAAACTTCGTTACAAAATAAATAAAAAGCATCTGAAGGCAGATTCATGTGAATCTTCGATAACACCGATGCCCGACTACAAGAAAACCCTTTCTTTTTAAAACAAATCCCGCTTTAATTAGAATCCACATTATCTAAAGCATGTATGTCGAAAATTTCAATTTAAAAAAAAAAAAAATCCATTTTCTGAAATCTAAGAGGAAACAGTCACGAGTGGAGGTCACGAGTACAAATTATTTACTTTGTGTCTTATTTAGCTTGTTTAAAAAAAACCCCTCAATATCCCTAGGTCCGAGGGGAAACTCATTTAAATAAAAGCAAACACGGGCTAAAAGCCCTTAATTTGTATATTAGGGAATTTTAACGATATTTTTTTCGATTCGGTCTTCTGCATAAAGAAGAATTAATACGATTACTCTTTATACTTGTTTCCGTCATTTGACTGTGGCCATACTGCAGCACCGCCTTTAAAATCTAATTCGTTGTTTTAAAATACGGAGTCCGAATCTACCATTCTTCGAGACACCAAGTCTTTTATTAACAAGAATTCATAAACACCCACAATTAGTCTATATAAAAAGACAACGAAGCAAAAAGCAATTAAGGAGCAGACCTAAATAAGATTTTTCCTTACCTCAGAAGTATCTAAAGTATCGAAAAGTCGAATAGAATTTGTTTTCGGTCGAATTTCTTCCGTTGTCGAAGAAATGGTTCGAACTGGTGTGGAATGATTTCTTCTAAAAGGATTCTTATGTTGATAGAACGAAGAAAGACTGGCACAAGGTGAAATCTGGTCGTTTCTGTTAGATAAATCATCCAGCTTTAATCTTTTCCTTAATGAAGAATTCTCATTTTCTAATAACCGTTTTTTCTTCCTTCTCAACTTCATCACCTCCGAAGGTTTCTTCCAATTCGGCGATGTCTCTGCCATTAATAAACACAAATATAAATAAATATCTGTGTTATAAGCTGATGATTTACTCCTACGTCACTCAGATTATCTCTATTTTCCGTGATGCTTGAGATATTTTATACGATGTATCGTTGTTTGATGTCTTCCATTTAAACTGATCGGAAGACGAACTCAAGTTTCGCGCCGAAAAGAATGATGCATTCTGGGAAAGCTCATGGAAACTGTAATAACAGAGTTACTCCCCTTTATATTGATCCACTAACTGGTTGCTCGATGTACTAGAAATAGCAGTTAAGTTCCTATTCACAACTTACACCAGGCTCAGGCAACCTTTTTTCAAAAAAACGGACCGCATCGAGAGGCGACCGATTAGTTAAAATTACATTTTTCAGATTTGTTTTTTAAAAAAAATCATTGTTTACGATACTGACAATCCGAATTTTTTGCTTAAATACAAGCAATGTCTATGTGGTGAACTATATTGAAAAACATCAATATGGCAAAGCGAGAAAGAAACAAGGAGGGCAACAGGCAGCCGTGACATGTGCTAGAAATAACAGGTCTGCATTCTAATAAATACAAGTATCTCTAAGCAAACCACAAGAGACAGACGGCCAGAGCAAGAGGATTCGATTTTTATAGTAGGGACAGCTTTTCCTGCTACACCGCATAACAAAGCACCTGTACCAGACGATT
>NC_068995.1:4768499-4773931 GCF_001194135.2 Octopus bimaculoides | reverse complement strand
GGGTTGGGGTTAGGGTTAAGCCAGCATTTTTTTTCTTTTACTTGTTTCAAGTCATTTTGATTGCGGCCATGTTGGAGCACCGCCTTTAGTCGACCAAATCGACTCCAAGGCTTATTTTTTGTAAGCCTAGTACTTATTCTATCGGTTTCTTTCGTCGAACCGCTAAATTACGGGGGACGTAAACACCAACATCGGTTGTCAAGTGATAGAGGAGGGAAAAACACAGACATAATACACAAACACACACATATATATATAGGCTTCTTTCAGTTTCCGTCTACCAAACACGTTCACAAGAATGGTCGGTGCAGAAGATGAAGTGGCTAAAAAGGGGTCGATGACGAAGACGTGGTTAAACGGGATCGATGGTCGAAAAAATTTGGCGACTCCTGACCTAGAGAGAGAGAGAGAGAGAGAATGTGTGTGCGCAAAAAGTTACTTTTACAAATCTTTATCAATTCCAAAAGAAAAACATGCGGCGGACTTCAGCTATGGTTAAAACCCAAAGAATCTTGCGCGCGCACGCGTTTGTTGTAGTCATCGCACATGAGAAATATTTATAAAGATGTACACATAAAAGTTTGCATTTATCTATTGATAGCTAAGGTTGTATAAAATACAATTAAATCCAGGTTTAGTCATTTATCGATCATGTTAGTAAAGTTTTAGCAGTTTTGTGACAATGTAATGTCTAGATACATTAAATTAAAAAGATAATGCCAATCTCCCTTTGAAAGAGAAATTAATTTCTCACGTGCTAAAACCCTTCGCAACTTTTTTTTATTTTTGATAATTTTTTTCGATCAGCATAATAGAATAAATACGATTACCCTATTGAAAAAAAAATGACTATTCCCCTCTACTCCTTTAATTCCAAAACTTTTCACTGTTTTTCGATTTTTTTAACGCTTGGTTTTCACAATGGAATTAATACGATTAGGAAAGTTTATTTGCCAACATAATGTGGCAGTCTTATACAAAGACAATGTTAATATTAGTTAGCCTCAGGAAAGCATCTTTTCACTTGGTTATCGGTACAATTTGTGCCCGTGTAGTATATACGATTATCCAATAATTTTTTTTCTTTTAATAATTTACTCCATACCCTAAATTCCAAAACTTGCCATTATCGCATCTTGCGTGTTTGTGTAAGAAAAAAAAACATTTACTAACAGAAAATTATGTTAAAATAAATTATCTCTAAAATACCTTTAAATTATTACCGCTTCCAGTGTTTCTGGTTTTCGATGAGACACGCGTTGCATGCGACCTTTCTTTGCCTGGAAAATTTGAAGAATGACTTAAGAGCACTCTCTCTCTCTCTCTCTTTATTTCTAAAAAAAAAACAGACCCTTGTTTTCTTAGAAACAGCACACCCACTTCCGTTTTTTTTTTTTTTTTACAACACCCACGTTTTCGGCTCCGGAGATTCCGGATCCGTGAAAGAAAATTGGCATTTCAAAATTTCAGAATAATAAAAGAAATATGTAATCAATCTACTCACCTTTCTGCAAAGATGTCTTTCAGAGAAATTTCTCGAAAATGAGGTTTACTGTGACAAAAAGTGAAATGAAAGTGTTTCACTTTTTTTCTTTTCTTTTTGTAACTGAAAGTGCTTTTTTCTACAAAATGAAACTCGAAATTTACAATTAATATGAATCGCGCATTTGTATGAGTTCAAAATCGGTACTACTAAAGCAGCACGGGCCCGAACGCGCGTGTGCAAATGAATACGTGTTTAGGGTTAGGGTTAGGATCGACCACTCACGACTAGCTAGCGCGGACGCGCGACTGCGCGTTCGGGACCGTGCTGCTTTAGTAGTACCTTCAAAATCTATATTGCTTACCTATTTGAACACGTAAATGTTTAAACTTTCTATTGGGGTACCTCTTTTTCTCCAACTCGACACCACCCGATACCCTTGGCAAAAATCGACATTTCAAAATTTCAATTATACCCCCATCTCACCCAATTTCTCCACGTTTCACGTTTTTCGGAGTTCTTATGAGGAAAAACACGTAGAAATTTGGTACTACTTAAATACAGATGTCCCGGCGCACCTGCATAGCCCTAACCCCAGACCCTAACCTTAAACCCGTGATTCCCAACGTAGGACATGCGTAGGGTTGTACCGAATTTTTATACCTTTTGTACACAATGTTTAGTACCCCAATAGAGAAAGGGGGCAATTCAAGAATGAGTTATTAAAAACAAAATTCTTTATATCCCTTCTGAGAACAATTTTATCAAATTTTGGACACTTTAGAGACAACAGGTCGTTTTCATCTTATTCATAAGATCTGATGTCACTAATAGATTATCTCCTTCGGCGCGTGTGTGTGTGTATAACGTCCCTATAACTGTCTATATTTTAAGGTCTTTCCTGTTGCTGTCACATACTGTGAAATTTTAAAATTACGTCAAAATTTTCAAATTTGGTGTATTGAAATTATTTTCCACATTAAATCCGATTTTGTTAGTTATTTGTTCCCGAAAAATTGCACTAAAATGTTATTGAGGTTTAAAGTTTAATCAATTTTACCTAATCACAAAACAGGATTTGAAAGCTGGCATTTTCTGCATGATAGCTATCACAGAATGGATGCAAAATCATTAGGAAGGGGAATTTTTATTAAATAAACGAAAGCTAAGCATTACGACGACCAAAGTTGTAAGAACTTCTGAAGTTTTAATAAATTCTAGTGAATAAAGTCATATGAATCGGTCGAACAGACATGTAAATGATTTTAAAAGGAAAAAACACCTCAACGAAGTTTTATTTTGCGAAAAATTGCACAAATTTATCCTGTTCAAAAGGCCTATCTGTCGGGGAAGGCATGGTCTGACGTGGAATAAACAAAAAATTATATAAGACATTCTATTGTAAAAATTGGCCATCAATGATGGGCTTAGAATTTAGCAAAAACTTCGAATTTAAAGAACTGAAAATTTGAAACCAAAAAATGCTTAATCTATAAAAATAATATTTAATTTACTATAGATAAACTAGTTTCAAATAACTATTTAAAAATTTTATGAAAATAAGAATTATATTTATAAAGATAGCATCTTTTTTATCCACAAAACCAAATGCCGAAGATTGAATTAATAAGAGAGACTAAGTTGTTCCCCTTAGAATATTTTTTTTGATATTACGGTACGAGTCAAAAATATCGGCCTTTTCCGTAAAAATTGTCTAGGGCGATCTTTACCAAAGATCGGCCTTTTCCGTAATAAGTGATGGAGAGAAACAGAGAAACAATGTCATTAAAAGCGAAAGAGATACAGAAAGCGCGATCGGTTAGGGAGTTCCGTCCCTAACCCTAACCCTGACATTAAAACCCTACTAACCCTAACACCGTAATGAAGATCGTGCGGGTGTTACGGAAAAGGCCGATCTTTGGTAAAGATCGCCGAAGACACTTTTTACGGAAAAGGCCGATATTTTGGACTCGTACCGTATCACGTCGTTCACGCACACAACGTTCTCTCCTGACGTAAATAAAGAGGTTAGGCTGAAAAAGAGGATTAACGACGTTGTCTATTAATATTTTCTGCTCTAGGTACTAGGCCTGAAATCTTTGGGGAAGGGGTCAGTCAATTAGATCGTTTCCAGTACGCAACTGGTACTTAATTTATCCACCCCAAAAGGATAAAAAGCAAAGTTAACCTCGGAGGAATTTGAACTCAGAACATAAAGACAGACGAAATCCCGGTACGCATTTTGGCTGGCATGCTAACGTTTTCGCCAGCTCGCCACCTTTGTATACCAATACCGAAGGATTACTTTAATTTAATTTTTTTTTCTCCAAACCAACCCAACCTACCTCGTGTTTTATCGATCCATGGACGTATTTATTTTCTCGTGAAATCAATTATCCATTGACGCTTGTTATTTATCTTATCTTTTAAAGTGAAAAGAACCTCCATTAGAGAAATAAGTCATAGATATTAGATGACATCCATGCTTGTTATTTGGTTATCGATCTCCTACTGTGTTACACATGCAAACATGGTGACAGGAGACAGGGGACAAGAGAGTCGATTATTTCTGCTCTAGTGATTTTTGATGTTCTATTTTATATTAACATTGAAGTGATTATGGTGAAAAAAAAAAGGGGAGAGTAAATTGTTGAAAAAGTGAAAGTAAATTTCATAAAATACACAAAAAAGCTCCCTCATTATGCAATGGCCACAGGCACCAAGTTTAGTATCCTTCTTGTGATATGTTAAGTATTTCAGAAATAGTAGCTGAGGTACACCATTTCCTTGTACTACACCCAGCAATGAACATTATTGAGTTGTATGATTGTTTTCATCTTATATAAAATATATGTAAGTTTTTCATGTTATATTCAATATATATATATTCGTCAAGCTAGCTGAAATGTTAGCATGCTGAGCGAAATGCTTAGTGGTAAATCGTCTGCCATTATGTTCAGAGTTCAAATTTCGCTTAGGTCGACTTTGCCTTTCATCCTTCCGGGATCAATTAAATAAGTACCAGTTACACACTAGGGTCAATGTAATCAATTTAATCCCTTTGTCTGTCCTTGTTTGTCCCCTCTATGGTTAGCCCCCTATGGACAATAAAGAAATGAAAATATATATTCGTTCTATACATTGCTTATGTCACATACATTGTTCGCATGAAATTAAGGGATACCACAGTTGTCAATTTCAGTTTCTGTTGCAATAGAATTCTGTTATTTTTAGGACAATTTACTTTCGCTATTCACTGCCGTAGTGGAGGCGCGTGGCTGAGTGGTTAGGGTGTCAGCATCATGATCGTAAGAGTGTGTTTTCGAATCCTGGACTGGGCGACGCGTTGTGTTCTTGAGCAAAACACTTCATTTCACATTGCTCCGGTCAACTCAGCTGGCAAAAATGAGTAACGCTGCGATGGACTGGCATCCCGTCCAGCTGGGGAACAAATACACCATAGAAACCGGGCCCATGAGCCTGGCTAGGCTTTAAAAGGGCGCATTTATTTATTATTATTCACTGCCATAAACTGCATGTCAACCTGTTATATGGACTGTTAGATATGTAATTCGTCTGACATTCCGTGTGTCACTGTGCTTCGTCTGAGTTCATTGTTTCATTGTTGTTGTTTTGTGTGACTGTCGTAGTAAAATGTCATTGATATATGTATGGCGGACATGACTTTTGTTTATTCATAACGAACATTGGGTGAGTGCGTTCTTTGTATGTAATTGAATAATAAATGTAATAATTAAATTTATATAACTCGTGTTTTCTCTGGGAGTCTTCCGAAGGAAATACAACACAAACCACCTTTCACATTTCTGAGGTTGGTTAAATAAAGTCCCAGTCAAGTACTGAGATCGGTGTAATCGGTTAACCCATCTCATCAGAATTGTTAACTTTGTTCTTAAATTAGTAACAGTGATTAATTCCCCCCCCCCCC
>NC_068995.1:4761429-4768459 GCF_001194135.2 Octopus bimaculoides | reverse complement strand
CCCCCCCCCGGTGAGATTTTTTGTTAGCATGCAGAACTATGTCTGTGTAGAAAACTTGTGCCAAATCAGTTTCTCTGAGTTAAGAATCACCTCTATATTGCATTCTAGATGTGATTAGAATTATAAAAGAAGAGAATCCTTTACCGGATTCATTCACTGGATTACAGCCGAGCAGGGAAAATGCCTCCAAGTGATTTTTTTCGAACCCGCCTAAATACTAACTTTTGCATGGCACTTATTTTATTGAGTCATGCGACTTGACATACCAGTTCATACACACACACACACAAACATGTAACTAGCTTCCATTTCACTACCAAATTCCACTCAGAATTCTTTCTTTAACACGAAACTACAGCAGACAGCACCCGACGAATGCAGTTGCAAAGAACTATACCACCAAGTCTCCGCTATTTTGTGTTGTTTACACTTTTACTATCAAATGATGCAATCCTTTCAAAGATTGTGAAGTAAATGCTGATCAAATATCCAGTTCACCATTTTACCCTTTACAAAGAAGGAATTGATATGTTATATTTGAGACATATCATGATTTGACTGTGACATATGGAGATCTATATCGGTTTTAAGATTTTGCACAAGATCAGCAAGTTCAAGGAAGAGAGTAAGTCAATGACACCAATCTCAATGCTCGACTGCTTCTTATTTTATCGACCCCGAAAGGCCAAAAGGCAAAGTTGACCTTGGCGGAATTTGAACTCGGAACGTAATGACAAAAGAAATACTGTTCAGCATATACTCAGTGTGCTAAAGATGGAGATCAACGTTATTTTTAAAAATCTATTTATTTTTTTCTACTCTAGGCACAAGGCTCAACATTTTTGGAAAGGGGTCCAGTTGATTAGATCAACCCCAGTACGCAACTGGTACTTCATTTTGCCTGGTGTGCTAATAAATCTATTTATTGATGTCTGTGGCGTTGATAGTGTAGCTTTTTTTTTTGCTATTGTTGTTGTTGGTGGTGGTGGTGGTCATATTATTAGAGTTGTTATTGTTGATATTCCTTATGTTGTTGTTGGTAATGATGTTTATTGTTGTTACTGCTGTTGTTGTTGTTGGTGTGCTGGTAGAGGTGCTAGTGGTGATGGTGGTAGTTTTGTTGGTTTTCATGGTGTTGTTGTTAGTGTTGCCTGTGATATTGGTGGTGTTAGTCATTATAATAGGGGGTCTACCCTCTCACCTGTCTTCTTGTCCAAGGTATAAGTCAGTCACTATCCATATTTATTCCTGAAAGAGTGGGGTGGGGGAATTTGATGTGAATAAAACAGTACATCAGTGTGGTGCTACTTCTGTAGAAAAAAAACTAGCTTATATGGAGGCTATTTCACCCATTGCATAACTGAGTACATATATATATATAGAGAGAGAGACAGACAAACAGAGATAGAGAGATAAACAAATAAAATAAGTACTAGGCTTTTAAAAAAAGAAGTCCCAGGGTCGATTTGTTTGACCGAAACCCTTCAAGGCTCCAGCATGGCCACAGTTAAATGACTGAAACAAGTAAACAGAAAAAAAAGAAAACAATACAGAAGAGAGTTTAGGCATCTTATTACTAATGTTAGTTCTTGGTCGTTTTTAATTGGGTTGAATAAACTGAGTTTTCTCATTCTGTTGTGTTGTTATAACGTTTCCCGCAGTGGTTTATATTACTTAATAAACAAACTTTCCTTATTTAATTAGAATTGTGCTGAAGAAGTTCCTGATACCTAAATGTACAACTTTTATTAATTTCTGTTACTGTGAAATTTATAGAATACTGAAATTTTTATAAACATTTGATATATTAAGCATGTTTTACCATTTTTTTTCTCTCACACCTTCACTTTCTTTTAAACTTTTTGTCATCTACCACTGAAAAGAAGAAATGTTGAAACCAGTACGATTCATTGTAAAGAGTCAGGTACATTTTCAACCCTCAAACCAACTCTTATGCACGCATGCATATATAAGTGTGTGTGTGTATGCATGTGTGAAATAAATGAGAGGCAAAATATTTATAGTTAATATGACTTTTATTTTGTTACAATGTAACATACAGCTTCTTCAAGTTATTGTTGTACACATTATTTGCAGTTCTGTTATTCATTTTGTAAGTAGTTAAGTTCATCTTCTTTTTGACTCCTAGGGGAACGGCTGAAAGGAGAGAGAGAAAGGGTAAAAGAACCTTACCTCTCTGTATTGACAAATAGAAAGTATAAAAGTTGTGTAGCCCTTCGCAGAAGGTGCTTCTTTTACCGGCGCCAAACGAAAGGATGAAGAACGTAACTTTGGTTCTGTATTTATATTTTCTCCTAACAGAATGAGGTCAGGCTAAACAAAAGATTTTTCCGTCTGTTATTTGCCTTGACAGAAAGTTTGACTTGAAACTGTCTGTTAAAGAAGAGAACTTATCTATATTTGAAAACTGACACTCGTAAATTTCTAAGCACTTATATCGAGAACGATAGAGAGGAAGTTGTAGGAAGATTTAGAGTTGGTTTCGAATCTCAACTAAGGATCTTGGAAGTGATTCATTACACACACACAAATAACAAAAATGGGTTAAGGTTCACAACAGCTGTTTCAGACGCATTTTTTTTAATTGATGAATGATCTGATTACTCTATGAGAAAAAGATTTTCTTTTGATGAATTAAAATTTAGAATTTGTTTTTGAAAAGGAAGAAAAAAGAAACAAGATATGGAATGTGGATTGGCCCTCTCATTTCGGTAACATATATACATATATATGCATACACACCCACCCACCCACATATGTGTAGAGACCTCGTTTGGCTCTACCTAAGATTTGAAATCGAATCTAGAAATTCTCCCTAGCCATATGGCCTATTGTTCAGTCTAAAGAAGAACGCAGATTTATGTGTTTTCCACTTGACTGATAAACTTTCCTGTCCCACGATAAGTTGAAGTGACCTACATTAATTTATCCATCTCTTTTTCTGGCAGGTCTGCATTCTAATAAATACAAGTATCTCTAAGCAAACCACAAGAGACAGACGGCCAGAGCAAGAGGGTAAGCAAACGCTATGATACAACTCCCTCTACTGTCTTTCACTTTCTCAATAGCTCATTTCCTTTCTAACAAACATCATTTTGTCTATCTCTTTCTTACCACTACAATGACAGGAACATTAATACACACTTTATACAAGGAAAAATTAACTCTCGATTATATTATACACGCCTGCTCGTCGTGGTGTGGCTATACATATTAAGTAACGGTAAATAAAATATGTTATCTACAACTTCCGACCAATGTCCTTATTCTTCAACATAGGAAAACAACAAAAAAACACACACACACACATTCACATCAACTTTCTTTTCTTCAACATCACGCATGTTACATTCTGGTAATCACATTGTTACAATTGGTGACCCCTACGCTAAAACATGCTACAATTAGGGACGCCGACGCTACATATATACGACGGGTTTCTTTCAGCCTCCGTGTACCAAATCCACTCAGAAGGCTTTTGTCGTCCCGAGGCTACAGAAGATGACATTTGCCCACTGTGCCACGCGGTGGGCTTGAATCCAGAACCATGTTGGTTAGAAAGCAACTTCTTACAACACTGCGACACCTGCGCCTACACACGCACGATGAAACGTGGAAGATTAGATCTGGAATGACCCCGAACCCTTAACTACCCAATAGATAAATAAAGTCGAATACATCGAATGAGTAATTGCATCTCTCTCCTGGGTAAATAAGTAATCGCCCATATCACTGGATGGTTAGTGATAAAGAAAATAGCTAAAATGATATATTAATAAGATAATGTATTTGTTATATAATTAATATGGAGAATGAAAAAACGAACTGCTTAAAAAACGTAAACTTGTGGGTGATTATTAAATTTAATTATAGTTTTCGTAAGTGCTAACACTCGAAATCCACGATCCTTGAGTTAAATTGCCAAGTAAAGACCGATTATTGATTAATAAAATAAATTCAACTAGAGATTTTTTTAAATTTTTAGATTCGATTTTTATAGTAGAGACAGCTTTTCCTGCTACACCGCATAACAAAGCACCTGTACCAGACGATTCATGTATAATTCTGAATAGATTCTCACGAACGAAGATGAATGTACGGTAAGTTTGACGTATAATTATCCCGTTTCTTTAATTGATATATAATTTTTAGTGTGTGTAGGATTAATATAGGCTGTGTATTTAGTTGGATGATTATAAAAACAAAGAATTATGGAGATAAATTAAACGGAATGACAATGAATAGCTATATAATCACCAAAGAATCGTTACTATTGACAGTTTGGTATAACGATTGTATATGACTAATATAAAATATGCATCTTATATCTCTGCGTTATATATAAATATATATACACACACTTACACACAAGCACATATGTGTGTGTATATATATATTATATTATATTATATATATATTTATATATATATCATCATCATCATCGTTTAACGTCCGCTTTCCATGCTAGCATGGGTTTATATATATTATATTATATTATATATATATATATATATCTATATCTATATATATATATATATATAGATATAGATATATATATATATTATATTATATTATATTATCTATCTATCTGTCTATCTATCTATCTATATTTTATTATATGTATTTATTTTCTCTTAGTTAATAATTAACTCTGACAAAATAAATTGGTTAATAGATGCCAGGGTAGCAAAGATCAGAAAATGACTGTGGTGTAACTCCCTTTTATTTTGGGAAATTGAGTAAATATACAATTATACATATATATATATATATATATATATATATATATATATATATATATATATATATATATATATATATAAATTTTTACAATCACACCTCCATGCTTTACCTATATTTATATTTCTGCTGCTTTTAATAAAGTACATTACTCTACTTCTGGTATTTGAGTACTCTTTTTCCATCCTGTCTAAAGGCAGGGGCCCTTTGGGCAGTTACCCTGTGACCCCACAGTTCTAGATGCCTAATTCGGATCTATTTATGCTCTAACTTGCTGTCAATAGATAAATACTATAGGGCACACTCTTGTGTGTGTGTGTGTGTATAAATATTTATACACACACATAAATATATATACACGCTCATAAATACATGTATGATATTTAATGTATAACTTACGTATGTGTGTAAATATATGAAAATATTAATAAGCACACCACATTTTATTTTACTTGTTTCACCAATACTGGTTTTTAGGGTGGTGGTGGTTGGACAAACACGGCCCCATACACACACATACAGTATGTCTACCTCTCAGTAACCTAGGGGTTTGCGAAAAGAAATTGATTGAATAATTTTCAGGTTTTTGAAAAAAATTAGTACTTGGGTCAATTCATTCGACTAAAACCAATCAAGGTGCTGCTCCAGCATGGCCACATTCCAATGACTGAAACAAGTGTGTCTGTATATATAAATATATATATATATAAGAGAAGAAAAGGAAAATAGAGATTGGGAAGTTAATAATTGTTTATTATTAATAACAAATTAATCATCTTCATTTATAGCTGTTTCAATTATTACTCAGTAAATATTAAATTTTTGTTTATAAGACCTGAGTATAATATTTTCAGACCGTAAAAATATATCCTTGAATGTCTTGTATGTGTTTATAGGCTCATTATAGCAGATTGAATGATACGGTTTAAGATTTGTATTGTAATGTGTTTGGGTGAGGGGTTTACAGGTTGATTGGAGATAAGGTAGAGTAGGTAAATAGAATTACAAGAATAAATGAATAAATTAAATGGAGATAATAGAAGAAATTTAAATATAAATAAGGTGAGTTTATGGTTGATAAAGGAATGGAATGTTCGTTTATAAGGTAGAAATAAAGTTATGAAAATTTGTATGTATGCAAGCACACATGTATACATATACACACACATATGTATCCATACGTCCATATACATACACAGAGACACATGCATATACTCATACATAAGGAGGGTCCCAGCTGATACGATCAATGGAACAGCTTGCTCATGAAATTAATCTGCAAGTGGCTGAGCACTCCACAGTCACATGTACCCTTAACGTAGTTCTCGGGGATATTCAGCATGACACAGAGTGTGACAAGGCTGGCCCTTTTGAATTACAGGTACAACTCATTTTTGCCACCTGAGTGGACTGGAGCAATGTGAAATGAAGTGTCTTGCTCAAGGACACAACGTGCCGCCGGTATTGAACTCAGAACCTTATGATCGTGAGCTGAATGCCCTAACCACAAAGCTACACACCTTCACACACACATATACATCCATCCACACATATACATTCATCCTTGGATGAAAACCACCCCTTCATGAGGTTAACACAGCATCTAATCAAATTTATATATATATTAAACCTCTGTGCAAGGGGTAAACAGTAACGGTAGGGAATCATAAAATATATTTGCCAACTAAATGTGGTGGTCCCATAGATGATGATGTTACTTTTGTAACATCTAAAAGCAACAGTAACATTGTCCTCTGTGGGACAGCCACATCTAGTTGGCAAATATATATATATATATATATATATATATATATATATATATATATATATATATATATATATATGTATATACACATACATACATACATACATATATATGTGTACATATATAGATGCAAACGTACACACATACACATATATATATACAAATGTACACACCCATACATATGTATGTGTATGCATATATATACATGTGTATGGATGCACATTTATGTATGTATATATGAGTATAGCTGTGCATGTGTGTGTATTTATATATATATATATATATATATATATATATATTCACACATACATACATATACATATATATGTATACATATATAGATGGAAACGTACACACACACATATATATATATATACAAATGTACACACACATACATATATATGTGTATGCATATATATACATGTGTATGGATGCACATTTATGTATGTAAATATGAGTAAAGCTGTGCATGTGTGTGTATTCATATATATATATATATATATA
>NC_068995.1:4760817-4761329 GCF_001194135.2 Octopus bimaculoides | reverse complement strand
TGATGTATGGGTGTATATATGTGTGTGTGTGTGTGTGCTTGTGTGTGTGTATTCTCAACAACACGGTTTCAGGTTCAGTTCCACTGCACGGTACCTTGGGCAAGTGTATACTATAGCCTCGGGCTGACCAGAGCCTTGTGAGTGGAATTGGTAGATGGAAACTAAAAGAAGCTCATTGGCTGTGCGTATAAACAACTGACTGGAATGATGAGCTTTCCGTTGGATGTGTAATGTCAATGTGAATACCCGTCAGAGTGTAAGTATCTTGAGAGAAAAGCTGAACATTAGAAGCATCAGTTGTGGTGTGCAAGAGAGACGATTGCGCTGGTATGGACATGTGGTGAGAATGGATGAGGATAGCTGCGTGAAAAAGTGCCACACCCTAACAGTTGAGGGAACCAGTGGAAGAGGTAGGCCCAGGAAGACCTGGGCTGAGGTGGTGAGGCAAGACCTTCGTACATTGGGCCTCACCGAGGCGATGACTACTGACCGAGACCTTTGGAAATGTGCTG
>NC_068995.1:4758796-4759818 GCF_001194135.2 Octopus bimaculoides | reverse complement strand
AATTGATTAATATCAATTTCTACCCTCATTAATAAATTATATATATATATATATATATATATATATATATATATATGTGTGTGTGTGTGTGTGTGTATATATATATGACAGGCTTTGAGACAGATTCTGTCCACCAGGTTTACAACCTATAATTCACTTCTGCAATCCATATAAATGGTGTAACTGGCTAATCTCCATGACTACACCTTTGCAATCTTGTTCACAAGGTGTGGCTGAACAAGCAACTTACTTTGTAAGGTACAACCTCTTACTCCCCACCCCATCTGCTGCATAATTTCCCCACCATTTCCTTCGTTCATTGTTTCCTCACTGTGGTTCAGGGTATTTTTCTCTCAACGATTTAATTGTTTATACATCTAATGGTTTTTTTTTCTTTCTTTTCTGCTCGTAGAATTACTTTACTAAATGAAAATTTCTAACTGTAAAAAAAAAAAAGACAAAACAATATTATATACCTACATGTATAATAATGGATGTCTATGTAGGTTGTTACCATTTGCACACAAACACATAAATACACATGCAAATATGTTCATCTCTCTCTCTCTCTTCGAAACACCTAGTTAGAATAGAGGCAGCTGATGAAGGAATAATTCCAAGTGGCTATCTGTTTTCCTATGTGTTCGTTCTGTTGTCTGTAGTTCATTTTTCTAACATCCTGTACCTTGATATGCATCTATATGCACATGTACATGTAAGTATGTACATATATGTGGGTATACATGCATATATATTCTTTGTATTATTATATATATATGTATATATATATGTGTGTGTATCATTGGTGATTTTCTTTCCCCGTCTTCCCTTCTTTTGGACGTTCCTCTATTTCTGAAGAAGAGCTTTGATCAAAACATAAAAATCCTCTTTCTTTCCTTTCCTAAGCGTCTGATAATACAGTACTTGTACCATGTCCTCGCGGTGATGGTTTTTCTTGTTTGTTCTTCTTTGTTTGGATTCACTATATATATATATATATATATATATATATATATATATAT
>NC_068995.1:4752790-4756882 GCF_001194135.2 Octopus bimaculoides | reverse complement strand
ATATATATATATATATATATATATATATATATATATATAATCTAGCTGAGTAAAAAGTAAGCAACGTTTTGAAACATGAAATCCATCACATTATATTTCAACACTACAGAAATTTTGTTCATCAATATAAGTGCCATTACAGTCAACACGTTTTTACCAACCAGTTACAAGTTTGTTTGTTCCAATAACATAAAAATCTGGAGTTCTGGAGTTGATGCACTCTTTGAACGTACTTTCAGCATCGGTATGATTTTTGAACTCCTTCTCTTGCAGGAAACCATCAAGGTGCGTGAAGAAGTGGTAGTTGGTAAGAGAAAGTTCTGGGGAATAAGCTGGGTGGTGTAGCCAAGTTCCCTCAACTTCTGGAGTGTCATTAGTGAAACGCGTGGTCGAGCATTGTCATGAAGAATGATTGGCACTCTTCTGCTGACCATTCTGGGATGGAGGAGTAGCAGTTTTTCGTTCATTTGGCAATTTCATGGCAATATGTGTCTGCGGTGATGGTTTTTCTGTGTTTTAAGAAGTTATAGTGGATGAGTCCATCAGTACACCACCAATCTGTCACCATAACCTTCTTCTTGAAGAAAAGGTCTAGAGAAGGTTTTCGATGATTCATTTTGGTCCAACCACTCTGAAGAACGTCTTTTTTTTATTATTGTACAAAATCTATTTTTCATCACAAGTTACAATACGGTCGAGAAATGGATCAGTCTGGTTACGGAGAAGCGACGAACAAATTATGTACGACCCATTGCCTCATCACCATAAGCTCACTGAAGCATGCTCAATGTACCTGTAGCAGACTTCTCAAGTTTAAGGCAAAATTTTACATTGGCTCTTTGTTCCAACTTCCTGCCCATGACAAAAATAGCAGACTACAGCAAACACGTGATCACCTAAACACAAATTTGTATTGGGAAGAGAGGTCGAGATGAGGCAGGAGCGTTGAGGTGTTGTGCGCATGTATAAACAGATATTTTTGGAGGGAGATAAGCATGGCATGGAGGAGCTGGAGGAGCGTTTGGTGTGTGGGTTGTGGGTGGAATTGTTCAAGATTACGATAAGAGGTGTTGGGGTGGAAAGTGAATGGGTGTGCATGTGATGTAGGCGAGGAGGTGCCATGGAAAGAAAGGGATGGGGAAAGCAGTGAAGAGAGCGATACAATGAGACAAAAAAAAAATCTAATACTATAAAGTTAGGTGTAGAGGTGAGAGGAAATGTTACAAAGTTAACAAATAGTCATCATCACCACCATCATCATCATCCATCGGTGGGAAGGGGGTGTTGGGAAGGAGATATCGGGAAGGGGTGAGCGACAGATTGTGTGTGTGTGTGTGTGTTTGGGTGGCATGAGTGTATGACACGTCAAGAGGAATGGACATATGGTATATCTTTTCAAACACAACGAAGTGCAAGATGTCTTTTCTGGCACACAACATCTTAAGGTCGTTTTGTTGCTTGTTTTCCTCGGTTTGTGAAGTGGTCGGGTATAAAGTCCAAAGTAAAAACAATTGCATGTGAAAGAATATATAAAATATATATATAAAATAGAAAGAATTTTATAGACAAAAAAAAGAGAAAAAAGAAAGAAAAACGGAGACAAGATTATTAAAAAAGAATTGTTTAAAAATGTTGGTTTTATTCTTTTACTTGTTTCAGTCATTTGACTGTGACCATGCTGGAGCACCACCTTTTAGTTGAACAAATCGACCCCAGGACTCATTCTTTTGTAAGCCTAGTACTTATTCTATCGGTGTCTTTTACCGAACTCCTAAGTTACAGGGATGTAAACACACCAACACCAGTTGTCAAGCGATGATGGGATGGACAAACACAGATACACACACACACTCACACACACACACACACACATGTATATATATGATGGGCTACTTTCAGTTTCCTTCTACCAGATCCACTCACAAAGCTTTGGTTGGTCCAAGGCTATAGTAGAAGACAGTTGCCCAAGGTGCCACACAGTGGGACTGAACCTGGGATCATTGATAATCACACATCCAGTGTGATCACCTTTTCAATTGCCAACCTTATGCGATTAGCTTTTGGTGAAGGAGGGAGTTCAACACTGCTGCCCTCTTTTGAGTTTCCTGCCTTGACATAAACTCATCTGGGAAGTTGGACAGCAGGAGATCGAGTTGTTTCTTGAAAACATCTACCCCCTACTCCATGAAGATCCCTCAAATGATGTGCTGTGCGTGAGAAGACCCGGCAAGCCAAGTAAGATAGTTGCCAGTGCCCCTGGACTGGTTCTTGTGCGGGTGGCACATGAGATGCACCATTTTGAGCGTGGCCGTTGCCAGTACCGCCTGACTGGCTCCCGTAGGATTTTCGAGCGAGATCGTTGCCAGTGCCCCTGGACTGGCTTGTGCGGGTGGCACATAAAAGACACCATTTCGAGCGTGGCCGTTTTCGTGCGGGTGACACGTAAAAGCACCCACTACACTCTCTGAGTGGTTGGCGTTAGGAAGGGCATCCAGCTGTAGAAACTCTGCCAAATCAGACTGGAGCCTGGTGTTGCCATCCGGCTTCACCAGTCCTCAGTCAAATCGTCCAACCCATGCTAGCATGGAAAGTGGACGTTAAACGATGATGATGATGATGATGATGTATGTCTGTCTGTGTGTCTTTCTAATATTTTGTTCTCTTCTAATTCCAGATTACAAACTGCTCCTGCTCTGTAGTTTGGTTGTTGTTTGTTTTTTTTATTTTCTCAATTCTGACACTGTCCACGGTAAGAATAAAGTTTTCTTCATAAGCTTTACTGTCTGTGTCTGTGGGAGGTTTATATATTATGTGTGGATTTGTGTGTACATGTATCTATCTATGTGTTTGTGTATATATGTGTACATTTGGTTGTGTGTGGGATGTATCTTTGTGTTTATATGTTTATAGTATAAATATATATATATATGTGTGTGTGTGTGTCTGTGTGTTGTGGCAGACGGCTGGTCCACTACTAATAAATAATGGACTGACTCAGTCAGTAATGTATGCTGTTCGGGTCAGTCCCACAGGGACAATGAAATATGTCACCATAATGTAGGACATGGATTCTCCCATCAAAGATGATACATAATCATTCAGCCTTTTTGTCGAATGACCTGCACAAACGATTTGTTTACAGTGATCAAGTGTTTGTGCCATGCAATTAGCTCACTCTCTCTATCAAACCGACGCTGTCTGAACAGGTGTGCACTGTGTACTGCGTATATCAGGTGTCGAAGTGATTGCTGAGCAATGTGAGGTGAAGTGTTTCGCTCAAGAACACAATGCACCACCAGGTCTAGGGATTGAACTCATGATTGCTAGATCATGAATTGAACACCCTTACACACACACACACACACACACACACACACACACACACACACACACACACACACACACACACACACACACTTATGTACGTTTATGTCTGTGTTTTTAAGTGTCTTTAAATATCTGTGTCACTGTGCACAAACAGTTTTTAGATGTCATTGCATACAAATAATGTTATTTATGTGTTCCTGGTGCAAACATTCCTCACTATATAAACATGTATGATTGTGTACAGACAGTTGTTGTACAGATTTCATTTTATGTTGTAAAATATCCATAACTGTTAAGACAGTTTTTATGTTAAAAAATACTTTTAACCCATTCATGCTGAGATTTTAACTAGTGAATGAAATTGCCTGAAAATTCACAGATAATGTTATTTTGACCTAAATAACAACTGAAAAAACGTTTCATTGGAATCTGTTTGATATTTCCTGAAATAATCACTGTCAGTTAGGCACTTTGCATATGAATCTTTAATGAGACCCAGTGCTTGAAAGGAACTCAGTTACCTTGCCTCCATGAGGCCCAATACTCAAAAGGAACTCAACCACTTTGCCTTCATGAGGCCCGATGCTTGAAAGGAATGTATCATCATCATCATCATCATCATCATCGTTTAACGTCCGCTTTCCATGCTAGCATGGGTTGGACGATTTGACTGAGGACTGGTGCAACCGGATGGCTACACCAGGCTCCAATCTAATTTGGCAGAGTTTCTACAGCTGGATGCCCTTCCTAACGTCAATATATATA
>NC_068995.1:4751647-4752454 GCF_001194135.2 Octopus bimaculoides | reverse complement strand
GTATATATATATAGTATATATATATATATATATATATATATATATATACATGCTCACTCAAACACATACTTATGATTTCAAAGTGTTCATAGCTTTGTGGATGGTAGCATAAAGTGTCTCCAGAAATCATGTGAAAGCCACTATCAACAAACAAGTGGAAATATTGATTATAAACTTTTATTGAATACTTTATTTAATCTTGTGCATACTTACATGCGTACATATTAGACACAAATGTTATTAATATTCACACACACACACACACACTCACACCCACACATATACACATGTGTTTGCATGGATATAAGCAATACTTTGATAGTTATAATTGTTTTCAATCTTTATTTTCTTTTTTCAACAGGAAAACATCAAGTTTGGGACATCATCAATACCACAGGTTGGTCAGAAAGTTTGATATCTTTTATTGTCATATATTGGTACCTATGGAATACTAACAATATAAAGGTGCAATAAAGACTGCAAACAAACAGGAAACAACTTCTATCTCATTCCAGGGTGAAAAACTAGAGGTAGTCGATAGCTTCCGCTATCTGGGCGACCAAGTTAGTAGTGGGGGTGGGTGCGCTGAAAGTGTAGCTGCTAGAATAAGAATAGCCTGGGCAAAGTTTAGAGAGCTCTTACCCCTGCTGGCGACAAAGGGACTCTCACTCAGAGTAAAAGGCAGACTGTATGACGCATGCGTACGAACAACCATGCTACATGGCAGTGAAACATGGGCTGTAACTGCTGAGGACATACGTAAGCTCGCAAGGAATGAAGCCAGTATGCTCCGTTGGATGTGTAATG
>NC_068995.1:4743446-4751038 GCF_001194135.2 Octopus bimaculoides | reverse complement strand
TGGCACATAAAAGACACCATTTCGAGCGTGGCCGTTTTCGTGCGGGTGACACGTAAAAGCACCCACTACACTCTCTGAGTGGTTGGCGTTAGGAAGGGCATCCAGCTGTAGAAACTCTGCCAAATCAGACTGGAGCCTGGTGTTGCCATCCGGTTTCACCAGTCCTCAGTCAAATCGTCCAACCCATGCTAGCATGGAAAGCGGACGTTAAACGATGATGATGATGATAAATAGCTTTCTCTCTCAGACATATATATGCTCCTACACTTTCATATCCCTCAATACCATGCCCTACTCACTTGAGCAGTGGCAAGTCTTCTCTCATAGTTTTTTAGCGATGTCACTAGTGCTGGTGTTATGAAAAAAATAAAACTAAAGCAAAAAGCACCAACACGACAATTTGAAGTGGTTGGCATTAGGAAGGGCATCCTGCTATGAAAAAAAAATGAAAAACCATGCCAAATAGACACTAGAGCTTAGCACATCCCTCTGGCCTGTCAGTTTGAGTTGAACTGTCCAACCCATGTCAGCATAGCAATAAAAGGACATTAAATGACGACGATGACAATTGTGTGTGTGTGTAGGGCCTCAATTTTTCAATATGGCTCACATGTCTCCGGATGTTAAAAAAACTTCTCTCTGTCACATGTGTAGACAAGATATGAACAGCTGTTACCCACATGATAAAAGAAATGTGTTCTGAGACAGTCTACATATTATTGAAGCACAGATATTGCAGCTCTGTGTATACACTAGTGTCTGCTGTCAATCTGAAGCACAGGCTAAAGTGTAGTTTATAGGTCATGTTTTATAGGTCTTCCGTATTCTGTGTATTTTATTTCTATAACATTTGTACTTAATTAAATAATAATGTGAAATATATATCCTGCAGATGAGTAAAAACTTGTTTTAAAAATGGGTAGGGTGAGTGTATAGCTAAGTGGCTAAGGAACTTGCTTCACATTTGTGATGTTCTGAGTTCAAATACTACCATGAGGCACTCTGGGTACGTGTCTTCTATTTTAACCTGGGTTGGGCAAAGCCTTCTGAGTAGAATTTATGAAAAGGAAATTGTATGAGCCCCTATATATATGTGTGTGTTTCTATGTATATATATATATATATATATGTATGTATACACACACAGATATATATATATATATATATATATATAAACACAGACACCATTTCGAGCGTGGCCGTTTTCGTGCGGGTGACACGTAAAAGCACCCACTACACTCTCTGAGTGGTTGGCGTTAGGAAGGGCATCCAGCTGTAGAAACTCTGCCAAATTAGATTGGAGCCTGGTGTTGCCATCCTGTTTCACCAGTCCTCAGTCAAATCGTCCAACCCATGCTAGCATGGAAGGCGGACGTTAAATGATGATGATGATGATGATGACATGTATGTATATACACACACACACATATATACTAGCAGGAAAACCTGTCGTTGATTGGCTAATTACTTTTGCAATTTATCAGGAGCCGCATTGGGTATATTTTTATATGTATAATTTACTCCTCCTGTATGTGCGCATTTTTAGAAGACAAAGCTATTGAAGTTTTGCAGTTTCTTGTGTTCTTTCTTGCATACGATGTGATGCTTTTCAAAGACGATCAGCTGCAAGTCATGCATGACTTTCGTCTTCATTTTCTGCTGCATGTCGAGCTGCCATTCTTTGTTCACTATCTGCAAGTGGTACATTTCATTGATGTTTCATTTCAGATGCACGTCGAGCTTTCTTTCTCTGTTGCTGATCTGTAAGCTGTGTGCATGTCTCATTGTCATTTTCTGATGCACATCTTGCATTTGTTTGGTGTTCGTTTTATGACAGTCTTTTTTTATGAGACATTTTTTAGTAATATTGAAATGAAATTCAGATGCCATGTTACTGTAATGCAAGGAAAATAGGTATATTAAATTGAAGAATAGCTTAAGGCAATGAGAAATGTTTTTGGTAAGGAATATCAGTAAGTAATAGTGAAATGAATTTAGAAAAGCTGAATGGTGTCAGTGTTCTTGCTGAAATTCCAACACCATATTACAGAAATGCAGGGCAAGGCATTGTGTGGTTGTTTCTTTGTAGATGTGTCGATGATTTTCGTTTCACTGTGAATTTGTGTCTGTCTGCGTATGGCTTCACTGTCAGATTGTCTCTGCTTATGTGAAAGAAATTTGTATATTTATATCTGAACGGAGAAGTTAGAAAAATAGGGATATCTGAAACATGAATGAATATACATACGTGTGTGTGTGTGTGTATGTTCTTTTAGAGAGACAGACTGGATGCTTCAGCACTTCTGATTGAGCAGACCAATAAAGAAAGCCATTTCACTTTTGGCCATCTAACCTTTTTTTTTTTTTATGTATTGACAACTCTATTCTCTGATATGCCCTTTTGCATTTTAAACATGTTAAAGTGTGATTTTAGAACATTTAGTTGCTATTTCTGGCAGTTGATGTGGCAGGCATAGTCAACCTTTATTTGAGAAGTATGCCATATGAGACTTGGTTCATCTTCCGATGGGCTCCATTTGTAAAAAAATCAAGGTAATTTCTTGCTAGTGTGCCATTCAGAAATCATTTAAGGCTCCTTTGTTAGTTAGTGCCTTATTATTATGACACACCTAAATTGACCTTGTATAATGGAATACAGTCAGCTATATGTATTAAGGAAAAATTTACTTTATGTGTGTTTTTGTGAAAAGTAGGTCAAATGTCTCTAAAACAAGTTTGTGTCAAAATAACAATTACTTCTCCTTAAAGCTTACCATTTATTTACAGAAGCCAATTTATATGAATAGCTTGCTAAAAATTTCTGTATGAAGAGTCTATAGCCTTAAGATTTATGTTGCAATTGGCTGTACTACAATTGATAAAACATGAACTCTTGTACTCCCAAGGGACCTGTTAGGAGCCTTTCAATAGGATTTTGCACTGTGTGAATTACAGGAACCAAAAATAAGGTTGGAAAAAACATCATACACTCCTAAAACTGTGTCAGCATTTTATTGCTTACGGTGATAATTTTTGAGGGATCATCTCTTAGATGTTGTCATGTAGCTTGGGTTTGAAAAGTATCACTTAAATTTTTCCCTCAAATAAGCAGGCTTAGTAAACTTGGATCAGTTTTTTAATTACTGTATGGGGTAGTTAATACAGTCCTTATACATGGGCTGGAATGTCGATCAGGTGGTGTATATTTTATGGCAATATATGTCTGGAGACATTGAAGAAAGTTATTGTCTGCTGAAAGATCTTGGAGAATGTTACGAAATTGAAAGATATCCTTGTCGTCATTGTCATCATCAATCATTGTCGTCATCAATCATCATCGTCGTCATCGACCATTGTGCCGTCATCAATCATCATCGTCATCAACCGTTGTCGTCTTCAAACACCGTTGTTGTCATCAACCACCATCGTCGTCGTCATCAACCATTATCATCGTTGTCAACCATTGTTGTCGTCTTCAAACACCGTCGTTGTCATCAGCCATCATCGTCATCATCAACCATTGTTGTCATCATTAACTATAATCGTTGTTATCAATGTTTTCTTTACGCACTATAAAGGCAGAAGTAAATCTGCCTTCAACTTAGTTGTGCGTCTGTGTTTCACTTTTTTTTTCTTGTGTGTTTCACTACATAAGCGTCACCAACTGCCTACCCTGAGTAATTACTCCCGGCACATGCCTGCTACATGAGTCTTATTACAACTAATTTATATGGATGCCCTGTGCAATTCGACACTCAACTCTCGAACAGCTGGGCTCAAGCTTAAATGTCAAAGAAAAAAACATGGAAATCCAAGTGAAGTTTCATTAAAGTTCACAAATGGAATTAAATTATTTTGCTGTGAAGAAAAGAATTCTAATGTTTCAAGTCAGACCTTTCAGAGACAAAGGAAATATAAAAAAAAAATAAATAAAATTTAAAAAAAAGGAAAGAAAAAGGAACCCCGCCGAAAATCCAATAACGAAAGGTTTGGTGTGAAAATTTTAGATTAGGGGTTCTCAGCCATTTTCTATCTATGGATCCCTCCACTGGACCCAATAAACCATTTAACTTTTTTAACAAAAAACCCTATTATATTCTTATAATTAAATATTAGAAATTGCCTAAAAAAATTAAAAAATATATTATGTGCTGTAAAAGCATAACCAAATTTATTGCACATAATTTTTAACAATTGAACCAACATTTCAAATCAATGTTATTACCTGTTTCATTAATTTTCTGTTATTTTTTTTCATTATTGTTTGTTTTTCGTTGCAGCAAAACTTAAACAACTTCTATCAAGTGAGTCTTTGATGCACATACACATATCCTTAACACCCATATGTATTATGTATATATATCTATATATCTATATATCTATATATCTATATAATTATAAGATCTGGTAATTAGTCATATATTAATATATTAATTAATATCGATTAATTATCAGGGGGCCAGCACATTTAAAGAATCAAAGAGATTCAGAAATATTATCTGCAATCTCAGTGGATTAAGGTACATTTTAAAAAATAACGTCGACCACTAACATGGACAATTAATGCGCTAGAAATAGATCACATTTTGTGTCTATTAAGACCTAAAAAGTTCTCAACATATATATATATATATATATATATATATATATATATACATACACACTCATGATACTGTCCAAAAGTTTCAGTACATTATGAAATTATAGAGAAAAAAGATAATTAAAATCATGATATTAATCATGACCATTTATTAATTAGATTGATATATAACATTCTTTCACCAACAAATTATTTCTAACAAAATAACTTCTAAAAATATCTGTATAAGAATTCGATATTAGTTTTATCAAAATAACCACCTTTTTACGCAATAACAGCATCACATATTCTTGGTAATCCTTTAATTTGTGATGTTAAATGTTTGGGGATTTAAGCCTTTAGCCTTCAGATTACTCTGTCAAATGTAATCCTTATTTATCCACATAGTTTTGAATTATCTCATAGCTTCAAGAATTTGATGAACACGATTGTTTATTTTTAGAATGACATTGTAGAATATGTGTGAGAGGCCAAACCTGGCAGGTTTTAACAAAAAACAGGTAGAATATTTGGGCTGGATATGGCCAGTTAAAATGCTAAAGGGTTGACACATTCCTTGTTTCTTGTAATAGTTCCTACATGTGGTTAGAACTGTTTGGCAGTTTTGATTTCATTGTTCTGTCCAATGCATCACATAATACCCGAAAAGAATTGATGTTGGGGAACTGGAATGGGGCTAATTCAGGATTTCAAAAATATTATTTCCATCTTTAGTGTTTATCATAATCTAAAATAACAATATTTAACATAAGTTTCTTTCAGCTTTCTCAGAAATTGCCTTAGAGCATTTGACATAATTTTTAAACGGCAAAACAATTTCTGTTCAAATGATATTGACACATATATGTTTTGTAACCTTTGAATAGATAAAATTAGTGTAAATAAATGACTATATTTGTATTATTTACAACCAGTGTTACATTGATATTTGTGTCATGTTTGACATGCCATAAATAATCATGAAAGTTAAATAGGCGCAGGACTGGCTGTGTGATAAGAAGCTTGCTTCTCAACCACATGGTTCAAGGTTCAGCCCACTGCATGGCACCTTGGGCAAGTGTCTTCTACTATAGCCTCAGGCCAACCAAAGCCTTGTGAATGGATTTGGTAGACAGAAACTGAAAGAAGCCTGTTATGTATGTATATGTATGTGTGTGTTTGTTATTTGTGTCTGTGTTTGTCCACCCCACCATTGCTTGACAATCGATGCTGGTGTGTTTACGTCCCTGTCACTTAGTAGTTCGGCAAAAGAGACCAATTGAATAAGTACTAGGCTTACAAAGAATAAGTCCTGGGGTCAGTTTGTTCAATTAAAGGTGGTGCTCCAGCATGGCCACAGTCAAGTGACTGAAACAAGTAAAAGACTACAAATTGGCTTTTGAACAAAAATATTTAACTGTACCTAAACTTTTGGACAGTAATGTGTATATATACATACATACATACATACATACATACATACATATATATATATGTATATATGTATATATGTATATACACACTTACTAACACTGTAATAGTATGGTACTGAATACTATGTATAAAGTTTATTCAACTGAATATTCAGTACTTGATGTTTTCTTTTTTTTTTGTATATATACATATCTGTGTATACATCTATGTGTTCAATGTGTTTGTGTCTGTGTTTGTCCCCCACCATTGCTTGACAACTGGTGTTGGTCTGTTTACATCCCTGTAACTTAGCAGTTCAGCAATAGTGACTGATAGAATAAATACCAGGTTTAACAAAAGATAACTACTGGGGGTCGATTCATTCAACTCAAAATTCTTCAAGGTGGTGCCCCAGCATGACCACAGTCAAATGACTGACACAAGTAAAAGGTAAAAGTTAAAAGGTAGATTTAAAGCCTTATAGCAATTCAAACATCGATACCTTTCCTTTTTGTCTGCCCTCATCACAATACAGACCAGGTACAATGCCCCACCCTTTTTTTCCTCACACATGGTTTATCAAAGTTTATCTAAGCCTCCATGTGTGAAATAAAACACAAAGGATCAAAGTTTTGTAAACGCCAAATATTGAGCAGAAAGCATTAATAGAAATGCAGAAACAATGAGGTTGATTGTAATTAACTCTTTGGCCTTCAGATTATCTTGAGATTTTGATGGTGAGATTAGTTTTAGAATGACATTGTAGGGTAGGTGTGAGAGGCTGGATCTGGCCAATTTGAACATAAACCAGGTAGAATATTAGGGTTGCATATGGCTGATTTAAATGCTGAAAACTTAACCTTTTTGATACCAACCCAACTGAAACTGCCTCTGGCTCTGTAGTACAAATGTCTTGTTTTCAAAAGTTCTAAATTAAAATCTTCCATCAAACCTTAGTCACAATTTATGTTCCTAACACTAGCTTAATGATGACTAAGTTATTTTGCTAAATTCTTTGTTATATTTTAAAATTAATTGAAAGAAACACAGAGCATCTCAACAGAAATATGGTAACAAAAGGGTTAATCGTGCATTATCTTGTAACTTCAAGATTTTGATGATGAGATTATGTTTAGACTGACATTGTAGGATAGGCATGAGAGGCCAGATCTAGCTGGTTTAAACAAAATATATGAGCCAAATGTGACTGATTTAAACGGTAAATCTTAAACTACCATAATCATTTAAAATGCTTGTACCATACTGCCATCAACTGGAGCTAAAGGAAAGATAACACAAAACTGATTTTCTGATATTTTGGAAATGTAATTTATTGAATTATTTAAGTATTTTGCACTCATTATGTTTAATTCCAGAAATAGTTGAGTATTTCTTTGTCTTGTTTTAAATTCTAGCAAATAAGTGTATCGTCTCCTGTCCACGGAACCAGTATTCCTTCTATATCAAATCAGGCGAAGGAATTAAATCATATCCAATCATATGTTTCAACAACAAAGAGTATGTTTCTTCTTCTTCTTCTTCTTCTTCTTCTTCTTCTTCTTCTTCTTCTCCTCCTCCTCCTCCTTCTCCTCCTCCTCCT
>NC_068995.1:4741972-4743275 GCF_001194135.2 Octopus bimaculoides | reverse complement strand
AGGGGGGGGGTAAAAAGATTCTAAAATAAAAAAGAAAAAATGGCTTGACTGTTTGGTAAAAAGTTTGTTTCTCAACCACATGGTCTCAAATTCAGTATCATTGTGTGGTACCTTGGGCAAGTGTCCACCTCTATAACCCTGAGCTGACCAAGGTCCTGTGAATGGATTTGATCAGTGGATACTGAAAGAAGCCTATGGACGAGGACAGCTGTGTAAAGAAGTGCCAATCTCTAACTGTGGAGGGAACCTGTGGTAGGGGTAGACCCAGGAAGACACAAAATGAGCTGGTGGAGCATGGTCTTTGAACTTTGAGCCTCACAGAGGCAGTGACTGGTGACCGAGGCCTTTGGTGATATGCTGTGCTTGAGAGGACCCATCAAGCCAAGTACACCCATGCTGGTGGCATGTAAAGAACACCTTTTGAACGTTGAGCCTCATGGAGCCAAAGTGGCTTAGTTCCTTTCAAGCGTTGGGCCTCACGGAGGCAATGACCAAGACCTTTGGCATTATGTCGTGCTTGAGAAAATGACCCATCAAGCTGAGCAAGATCGCAGTCGTGACAGATACCGATGTCACACAAATTGGCACCCATGCCAGTGATACATAAAGGCACCCCGGTGTCACGCAAATGGCACCTGTGCCGGTGGCACGTAAAAGCACCCATTACACTCTTGGAGTGGTTGGTGTTAGGAAGGGCGTCCAGCCATAGAAAAAGTCATGCCAAATCAGACTGGAGTCTGGTGTAGCCTTCCAGCATGCTAGCCCAGTCAGATTGTCCAACCCATGCCAGCATGGACAACGGACGTTAAATGATCATGATGATGATGATATATATGTGTGTGTGTTGGTGTATTTCTTTGTGTTTGACCCACAAAATCGTTTGACAGCTAGCCGGTGTTGGTTTGTTTACATTTCCATAACCTGGCAGTTTGACAAAAGACACTGATAGAATAAGTATGAGGCTTAAAAAGAAAAAAAGTACTGGGGTTGACCCTAACTCTTCAAGGCTGTGCCCCAGCATGACCACATTCTGATGACTGAAACATAAGAGATTAAAGCTTAATTAACTAAGACCTTATGCCAGTGGTTACCAACCTGTGGTCCGCAGAACCCTGGTGGTCCATAAATGGGGTCAGTGAACATGTTATCCTGGGGTCAATGGGAAAACTCATTTAAATAAAAGAGGCCCTTGGTAGTGGAATAGCTGGGATCCACTGCCCTATCCTGGGGTCAATGGGAAAACTCATTTAAATAAAAGAGGCCCTTGGTAGTGGAATAGCTGGGATCCACTGCCCTATCCTGT
>NC_068995.1:4734126-4739148 GCF_001194135.2 Octopus bimaculoides | reverse complement strand
TTATCCTGGGGTCAATGGGAAAACTCATTTAAATAAAAGAGGCCCTTGGTAGTGGAATAGCTGGGATCCACTGCCCTATCCTGGGGTCAATGGGAAAACTCATTTAAATAAAAGAGGCCCTTGGTAGTGGAATAGCTGGGATCCACTGCCCTATCCTGTTCGTTTATAAATTGATGCAAGAATTATCTCCCCTTGAGTTGGTGTTATCACCCTTTAGTACTTGTATTCGTTTATTGTTCTTTCTTTTTTTTTACCATTCCTTGTAGGTACATCAGTGCCAAACTGAAGAATGCTCACCGTGGTATCAACGGACTCTTTATAAATGGTAAGATCATTCTACTCCTTGTTTTTTTTTGTTTTTTTCACGTTAATAGTGTCTGTCCACTACATCAGGAATTGATCGCTGAATGCAAAGGGACATAATTAAATACCACAAGGCATTTTTCATCTGTTGTTTCTAATGGTTCCTCTAACGATTTCTCTAATCTAGTGGTTCCCAAACTTTTCCCGGCTGCTGCCCCCCTTGGGCTCCCAGACTACATCCCTAGTGCTCCCCCCCCACTCACCACCACAAACTCATACAATTTTCTGCAGCAAATTCAAAGCAACTGTATTTCATAAATATAAATTAACCTAACGTACCCCTTATTGGGGGTTTTGTTACAACCATTGTCCCCTCATCATCATAAGTATCATCATCATTATTGTTCCTCTAGACTTATTGGTTCTGTAACCATCAACTTTATGTTTGCTGTTGGCATTCCCGATTGGATAAGACCTATGGTCAAATGCATTCCAAACATGACCATCCACCCTTTCTATACAACTCTGGACTACATTATCCAAATATGCCCTTTTTTTCATTGGATGATAAGATATGATCTGCTTTTGTGCTGTTGTTACTATTTAACCCCGTGCCTGACCCAGTTTAGGGGAAATTCCATCCCTGTTCATCCCAGCTTTTTATTTTAGGCAGACTGAACTTTGACAGCACCCTACACTGTCTTCCTTTTAGTTGAAGGATCCGCTCACCTGGAACCACTCACTCTCAAACAGTCACACACCACTGACAACACCCTGGTTGCTTGATAGCAGCTGCTCCATTTCTCTGTCTTTTTTTACTACTACTACTACTACTACTACTACTACTACTACCACCACCACCACCACCACTACCACCATTACTACTACTACTACTACCGCCATTGCTACTACTACTACTACTACTACCGCCATTGCTACTACTACTACTATTACTACTGCCACCACCACCACCACGACCAATGCCATTACTACTACTACTACTACTACTACTACTACAACCACCACCACCATTACTACGACTACTGCTACTACTACTACTTGTAGCATTCGGATTACTCTGTCAAGTGTGATCCCTATTTATTCACATTGTTTTGAATTAATCATGCATCCTCAGGTAATGTTGAGATTCAGATGAGGTGATTGTTTAGTTTTAGAATGACATTGTAGGGTAGGTGTGAGACGCTGGATCTGGCCAGTCTGAACCAAAAAGAAAAAAAAAAACAGGTAAAATATTAGGCTGATTTAGATGCTATAAAGTTAATCATGCATTATCTCCTAGGCTGATTTAAATGCTATAAAGTTAATCATGCATTATCTCCTAGCTTTGAGATTTCAGTGATGTGGTTGTTTATTTTTAGAATGACATTGTAGGGTAGGTGTGAGAAGCTAGATCTAGCTTGTTAGGACATAAAACATGTGGACTATTTAAATTCTAGAGGGTTAATGACAAGGTTTGTGTGAATGGTTAGTTAATTCTTTCTAGACCAATAACTCTTGTCTCTCTCACAGGAATTAATGTTTTTTGTCATAGATGACTGGCCAAATTGAACTGAAAATCAACTGTTTATATATTTTCAGGCAAAACAAAAGCTGTAACAGGGATCCGATATTTTGATACTTACAATGAAGGTAAGTGTTTCTTGAATTCTTCAAGTAAGCCATTCTACTGTTAATACCTCGTTCAGAGATTTAACATTGCTTGTTTTCACTTTTTCAAGATCAGTGAATAATTTCACTGGAAAAAGGATATATGTATTTGCATCGGGACATTTTTCGTATCAAAGGTCGGCGATTGTCGTACGCTGAGGACGGATAAATACCCAGAAACTCGAGTCCGTACGTATCGCAGATCAAGATGGGAAGAATGACTTCCCTTTGCAAATACAGACAGGACACAGATGTGTGTCAATAGCCAGCTGGAGGAGATGTTCTCCTGGGGCTAAAAGCAACAGTAACATCCACCCTTAGGGGTCAGCCGCATTTGAGTGGCAAATATACTTCACCTTGTCGTGCAATTACTGTTAATACCTCGTTCAGAGATTTAACATATTTATATATATATATATATATATATATATATATATATCTATGAAATTATATATTTATTATGTTCCAGATTATTCATTAATCCGTTACCTGAAACGAACCTTACCAGATGAGACAATTGTAATATTCGCCAGCCATGATGAAATGACAAGCAAGTAAGCTTACATTTTTTGATTTTTTATCTAATTCTTGAAATATATCTAATGTTCTTTTAGTTTTTGATTTTCGTAGTTTTTGAAAGCACACCCACCAACCAAAATTCCAATATGTCTTTAATCATTTGTCCTTGTCATCATCATTTTGTCCTTATCATCACACTACACCTATTTCTTCATGTTGACTATGGCCTGGACCGGTCCATTTTAGCACTTTTTACTGTTCCTTGTTACTTCGTTAGAGAGGTCTAACATCATAGAATCTTTCTTCTTATGCCTTTCTTGAACTTCGTCTTCCACTGACGCCTTCTCTTGGATCATCAGACTCTTCTCTCACCCAGCTGTTGTCATTTGCATTTGCCACGTCTCTGTACCAGCCCAGCTTCCTTTTTTGCACATTTAGACTTATTCCTCGTTTTTTTTTTTTCCATTTTCAGTTTACGACAAGACTGTCGGAATTGGCTGAGGAAATATGGCTCCAACTTAATAGACAAGGCAAATTTTCGTGATAGCTTCATTATGATTGGACAACGTGGTTTGAAGTCAGGACATGCTATAGAATTTGTAAGTGATATTTACCTTGGAATCTATTTCTGATTTTGAAGGTTCATAGCCTAGTGGTTAAGGTGTTGCTTTCATGATTGCAAGATTGTGGTTTCAATTTTGGCACTTGGCAGTGCATTGCGTTCTTGAACAAAACACTTCATTTCATGTTGCTCCTATCTGCTCAGCTGTAAATGAGTAACTTTGCAATGGTCTGGGATCCTACTCAGGGATCATGTTGTGATCTGAGTCACCTAGATGCCATGGCAACTGGGTAATCGGCCACATGAGTCCCAAGACTCAACACATGAATAAAATAACTATGTACACATGCATATGCATATATACATGCATACATACATACATACATACATACATACATACATAGGTATCTATCTATCTATCTGTCTTTGTATGTATGTATGTATGTATGTATGTATGTATCTATCTATCTATCTATCTATCTATCTATCTATTTATCTATCTATTTATCTATCCATCCTTCTATGTATGTATGTATGTATATATATATGTCTCTCTGTCTATCTATCTACTTATCCATCCATCCATATATACACATACACACACACACCCACACACCTATGGATATGAGTTTGTACACGTACGTGCATATATTTATTTATATATTCATATATGACCGTTTCACAGTTGAAGAGTAACAAGAAGAATTTTGCTGGTGCCATTGAGAAAAGTGGATGCTTTGATATACCCTGTGAGTATGACTGATATTTCAATACTATTTCCTGTCAATGTCTCTTGTTTTGATCCATCAATAGCATAATATGTGTGTGTATTGTTTGTGTGTGTGTATTGTTTGTGTGTGTGTATTGTTTGTGTGTGTGTATTGTTTGTGTGTGTGTATTGTTTGTGTGTGTGTATTGTTTGTGTGTGTGTATTGTTTGTGTGTGTGTATTGTTTGTGTGTGTGTATTGTTTGTGTGTGTGTAGTGTGTATCTCTTGTTCCTAATCTAGTGATTGCTGTGTGGAAGACGCAGAAATGGAGTAAGTGAAATTTATTGACTCCATTCGTTAACTCTTGTATTCTTATTCACACACCTGGCAACCCTGATCATCTACCGTGAAATATAAAAACAACTTTTTTCAGTAGTAAAGATTGTTTGCCAACATAACATGGCAGTCCTGGTTTAGGACGAATGTTGCTGTAATTTAGCCCCAGGAGACATCGTCTCCAGCTGGCTATACCACACGATCTGTGTCCTTATATTTTCGAACAAGGGAACAGATCATGTCGTATAGCCAGCTGGAGACGATGTCTCCTGGGGCTAAATTACAGCAACATTCGTCCTAAACCAGGACTGCCATGTTATGTTGGCAAACAATCTTTACCACAAAGTACTGTTGGTGAATATTTCATGTGAGATTTAAAAATAGTAATTTTCTAACATTTTTCAGTTTATTGTACTTTGATATGAAAAGATTCCACAGCCTTTCGTCTCAATAAACCACTATTGTCCCTGGAAGTCGTCTTTTTATACTTACTATGGATTGTTTGAAGCTAACTTTCTTCCTACAGCTTGATCCCTGAATCTTATATATTTATATTCATATCATTTGTCTTTATTTTTTGGCTTTTATTTATTTACTTTCCAGTGGGTCCCATCCAGCCAGTCTCATCGGTTGTCACGGAGATACTAACAGGAGGAAGAATTCTACATGGAGAGAGTATCGCAAACTGCGGCATGGAAAATGTTTGCCCAGACGACACTTTTTCGGTGCATCTTTACACTGGGAAGGAGAATCTGGACTATCCCAAAATATGTGCCGATGAAAGATTGTAAGTGAGATAAACGCATTTGCACGCACGCACACACACACACACACACACACTTCTTTTCACTGTCACTCTGACATCCACATCTATCTATCTATGTATTTGTCTACTACTACTACTACTACCCCCACCCCCACCACC
>NC_068995.1:4732279-4733975 GCF_001194135.2 Octopus bimaculoides | reverse complement strand
GCATCATGCAAGATTCAAAACCACATGTAAAAACAATGTGTAGTAAATGTATAATTTGATCTCTTCCATTCCAGATTAATGGCGAAAGGGCTGAATCATGCTGGTCGTGGAATGAACATTGTGGTCTATGATCCCCAGGCCAAGAAAGTTAAATATGTGGCCAACTTTGATACGTACAAAGAAGGTAAGGTGCCATTGTTGTTGTGGCATTATTATTACAATGTACACGGTGACAGTGTGTCTGTTTTAAATCTGTTGTTTGCAGGTGTCGTATCCAATACAGGAGAAAGTAACTGCGTTGTTAAAGTTTAAGGGAGGTAATTCAGTCAAACGTTTACTGAGGACAAGGAAGAGGAAGTGGATATGTATTCTTTTATTTGTTTCGGTCATTTGACTGTGGCCATGCTGGAGCACCGCCTTTAGTCGAGCAAAGTGACCCCAGGACTTATTTTTTGTAAGCCTAGTACTTATTCTGTCGGTCTATTTTGCTGAACCACTAAGTTACGGAGACGTAAACACACCAGCATCGGTTGTCAAGCGATGTTGGGGGGACAAACACCGACACACAGACACACACGCACATGCACACACATATATACATACGACGGGCTTCTTTCAGTTTCCATCTACCAAATTCACTCACAAGGCTTTGGTCGGCCCGAGGCTATAGTAGAAGACATTTGCCCAATGTGCCATGCAGTGGGACTGAACCCGGAACCACGTGGCTGGTAAGCAAGCTACTTACCACACAGCCACTCCTGTGCCTGTATGTATATTAAGTAAACTTTTAGAATGAATGAGTCTGCATGTGTATGTGTTGGCAATATTACAAGAGGAACCATTTGTCAGAGAGGTTTGGCAAAAAGAAACGGATGGAAAAAGACTAGGCTTACAAAGAATAAATCCTGGGGTTCATTTGTTCAACTAAAGATGGTGCTCCAGCATGACGGCAGTCAAATGATGGAAACAAGTAAAAGTGTATGTGTATATATTTATGTGTGTGTGTGGTTGTGTGTGGTTGTCTCCCCCACCATCACTTGACAACCGATGTTGATGTGTTTACATCCACATAACTTAGCAGTTTGGCAAAAGAGACTGATAGAATGAGTACAATGCATTAAAAAAAAATATCCTGGGGTCGATTTCTTTGTATAAAATCCTTTAAGGTGGTGCTCCAGCATGGTCACAGTCTAATGACTGAAACAAGTAACAGACTATATGTGAGTGTTTCATCATACTATAATGTGTTTGTGTGTGTGTGTATAATATATATATATATATATATATATAACGTGAGAGAGTTAGGGGTTGGGGGTTCAACCCACTAAGGGATAGTATCTATCCAGTATACTGCTGGGAGGGTACCCAATTATTGCTACACTAGTGCTATACTAGGTGCAATCAATGGGAGCGGGTAAAAGTGGAGGTTTTACCCAAAATTTGTGTAACAATTAGAAAATGGAGGATAATATGCTGAACCCAACTACTTGCAGACGGTTGAATTCATTAATTTAATTCGAATGGTAGAGCCGTTGGAAGAGGCAACAGGATATCTTACACCGCTAAGTTTGAAAGTTTGGCATATTGTTGTTGTTGTTGTTGTTGTCACCATCATTGTCACCATCACTGTTATTGCTACTAGAACATTAATAACTTGTATAAAATGAACTTTTACATAGAACCTTCCAATATACAC
>NC_068995.1:4728370-4729443 GCF_001194135.2 Octopus bimaculoides | reverse complement strand
CCGTGCAAGTAGCACGTAAAAACCACCTTTTGAGCATGGTCGTTGCCAGAACTTCCTGACTGGCCCTCGTGCTGGTGGCACGTAAAAGCACTCACTACACTCTCGGAGTGGTTGGTGTTAGGAAGGGCATCCAGCTGTAAAAACTTTGCCAGATCAGATTGAACCTAGTGCAGCCTTCTGGCTCATCAGTCCTCAGTCAAACCGTCCAACCTATGCCAGCATAGAAAGCAGACGTTAAACAATGACAATGATGACTCACACACACACACACACACACACACACACACACGTACATTGTATATTGTCTTTATTGTCATTTTGGTTATAAAATAAACAGATTAATCAACAGAATACAGTGTCTGCAAGTTGATGAGTACCTCATATTCCCCTCCATTTTCTTATTGCATTATAATGTATATATATTTCAGGCTTGGTCAAAATGCCAGGCAGCTATTGAATGAATATGGCAGTAGTATGATCCAAAATCTCAAATTTCGAGATGTTTGGTATTTCATCGGACAGAAGAAAATCGAAGGATTCTCAACATTTGAACAGGTGAGTATCTTTTTTGGTTTCCAGGATCAGGTGAATTTTTATTTTTGTATTTGTTTTGCAGGATTCTTGACATAAACTCCATGTGTTGAAACAGATTTTGTTGTATTTTGGGAGGGTCATCATGCCAATAATAATAATAAAAACGCACACTGGTTTTGTTTCACTTCTTTTATTTTTATTAGTCAATTCATCAGCTTTTACCACTTAACTATTCAATTATTCAATTAATCATTCAGCTAACCAATGAATCAAGCAGAAAAACCATTATGAGCGCGGCTGTTGCCAGTACCACCTGACTGGCCCTCGTGCCGGTGGCACGTAAAAGCACCCACTACACTCTCTGAGTGGTTGGCGTTAGGAAGGGCATCCAGCTGTAGAAACTCTGCCAGATCAGATTGGAGCCTGGTACAGCCATCTGGTTCACCAGTCCTCAGTCAAATCGTCCAACCCATGCTAGCATGGAAAGCGGATGTTAAACGACGATGATGATGTTGATGATGATGATATATATATATATA
>NC_068995.1:4723967-4727179 GCF_001194135.2 Octopus bimaculoides | reverse complement strand
TATATATATATATATATATATAGATAGATAGATAGATAGATAGACAGACATATATGTGTGTGTATTTGTATATAAAATGTTCCATAGGAAATATATTGTGACTGACAGGAAAGATGATTGATTAATCTGCTTGAACAACTTAGCAGGGAGTTTATTGTGTGTTTAGCACTGAGGTTGGATTTCCTGTTTAATATCATTGAAAGACATTTTTCCTTTCTGTTGTCATTCTTGTGGGTTCCCTTCTAGTATTAGCCTGTTGTGCTGTCATCGTAATTAAATCATTGATTTCGGAAGCTATAGAAATGTGCAGATTGCTCATTTGTGAACGTATCTATTTGTGTTTGTGTCTGTGTTTGTAGACAGTGTTTTTATATGGATGCATAAGTCTGTTTGTATGTGAGCCCATTTGTATTGGATATGTGCATGGATATTTACACACACATGCACACACATATATATAAATGTGTGTGTATATATATGTGTGTGTGTGTGTATCTGTGTATATATGTATGTGTGCATATATATTTATATATATATATGTATATATATATGTATGTATTTGTATACATATAGATATAAATATATATAGATAGGTGTGTGTGTGTGTGTGTGTGTGTGTGTGTGTGTGTGTGTGTATATATATATATGTATATATATATACACACATACATATATGTATGTATATATTTAAATGTAGATATGTGTGTCAATCTAATATACTCATTGTGTACATCTAATTAACTTTTGTTGTTTTTTTCTGTGTTTTATTTGCCTATATATATATATATATATATATACACACACACATGTGCATTTGGATCATGCTTAGTGTGGTTATCTTAGTTTTGAAAATCAAATTTAAAAATAAATTTGAAGAATTAAAATTGAAAAAATGACGCAAAAATAAAAAAAAAAGCAGTGTTACAATTATATTCGATGTAGAAGCAAGACATTCCCGTTGGGATTTGAACTCAGAACTTTCGTGACAAAATTAAATAAGTTAAAGTTTTTTTAGTCTGCTGTTGTGACATATTCACTTCACTTTATTAATGATTAATTATTGAGTATTGATGTGACTGGCAAACGGGTGGTGTGGGGGCGAGGCTGGGGGTGGGGTGATTTTTTTTTGGGGGGTGGCATTGGTCGGTGGGTGTGATAGTCGAACCAAAAGGCTGCTACTCCTATTATTACTACTACTATGACTACTACAACCACTGATATTACCGCTATTCCCCTCACCACCACCACCACCACCACCACTGCCTACTATTACCACCACAGCGATGATGACGACGACGACAACCACCACCACTACCACCATAGTCAGGTAATATATTATATCTGACCCCCGCCCCCTATGCCTGGTGGTATTGGACTCTGCTAAGGGACAAGTGGTGGTGTTAAACTGGCCAGCAGAATAAGTCTACCAAATATTACCATCAGCATCATCATCATGACCACAACAACTATCAGTCAGTCATCATCATCATCATCATCATCATCATCATCATCATCCTCCTCTTGTTCCTCATTACAATCCTCAACATCACCTCCACCTCCCTTCCTCCTCCATCTCCCTTCCTCCCTTCCATATATATGTGTATGTGTGTATTTATATATATATAGATATAGATATATATACATACATAAATATACATATATATATATATATATATATCTGTGTGTGTGTATTTATATATATATACATGTAAAGACATATGGAATGCTACCAAGCATTTTGTCTGGCATACTAATGATTCTGCTAGCTCGTTACCTTACTGTTATAATTAAATATTTCAAATCGTTTCTACTGCCATGCTATGTTTATTTCTAGCAAGGCTGATGACCACAAAACTCAGCCCTGGGTTTATAAAATCTAAAGTTGACTCTAGTTGTATTTGAACTCGGTTTCCAGTTGGTCGTAATTAAATGCTGTAAATCATTTCTGCTGCCATGCTATAATTTTCTGGTTTTTGCTGCCTCTGTTTTTAAGAATTTATTGGTAAAACTCTAAAAGTGGGCGTGGTGTGGTGCCATTGTTGTAACCATTTCTTGAAGTGTAATCTCTGCTGAATGCAAAACTGATAATTATTTCTCAACTAATTGGTAAATGTCTTGCTGATTTTCGTATTGACCTCAATCCTAGCTATTGTGTCTGACAATTAAGAGAAGTGAGCGAAGGAGTTTGAAAATCAAGTTTAAAATAACAACAACAACAACAAACTATTAAAAATAAATTTGCAAAAAAAAAAACGTAGAAGATAACAAAACAACAAGTTTATATCATATTTTTACCCATACCCATAAAAAAATGAACAAAAAAAATATAAAAGATATAAACAAGTTAAAGTGTATCCCATTGGGATTTGAACTTGGAATGGTGTGAGAGCAAGAGGGAGCAATAAGGTCGAATGTTCTGGGGTGTTTAACACAATGTTGTACTAGTTCTGCCAACTTTATTAGCTGCAATTTACTGTGATACAAATAAACGGGCAAAGTGTGTGGTGTTAATTGGGTTTTTTGTTAGTAAAGTGTGATGTTTTTTAACATACACATATGCACACATATGCACACACACATACATATATATACACATACACACATATACTTGCATACATACACTCACTGACATGCATACACACACACACATGTACTTATGCATACATATCCACACGCATATCAGAATACACATACACACACAAACACACACATCGTATACACTAACACACACACCCACCCACAAATACAATCACACATGCATACATACACATACACAACCACACACACATGCAAGCATACACACATAGACACGCAAACACGTACTTTTGACACACACAAACATACTCCTACTTGCATGCGCTCACACGTGGACTTACACACAAATACAATCACATATGCAACCATACACATGCATACATACACATACACAATCACACACACAGCCACACACGCATGAAGGCATACACACACAGACACATGCAAACACACACACACACACACATACTATCACTGGCAATTCTGTGTGTATTAATTTCTAAATACCAGACCCATATCTAAATTGACCCCACCCCCAAGTCAGGTGTCTAACGACACATCTGCAACCCCTACCCCCCACTGCAAAATCATATCACAACCCCAATGCACTATATTAAATATTAAAAAAAAAAAGAAAATAGACAAAAAAAAAATCAATGCCTCTTAGAATTATTTTC
>NC_068995.1:4717286-4723635 GCF_001194135.2 Octopus bimaculoides | reverse complement strand
TGTGATGCTCTTATGTTTACTGTATTGAAAGTGTTTTGCGTAGGATGTGTGCTGTGCCCAGTAGTGCAATTTTCTGTATGTTATATATATTTGTAAGTCCTGGTGTTTTTGTTATGTATTTGTCTGAATATTTTTTTTATTATACCTAAGGCGCCTACTATGATAGGAATTGTTTCTGTTTTTATTATTATTATTATTATTATTATTATTATTGTTAAGGTGGGTAGCTGGCGGAATTGTTAGCACATCAGGTGAAATGCTTAGCGGTATTTTGTCTCCTGCTATATTCAGATTTCGAATGCCACTGGGGTCAACTTTGCCATTCATCCCTTCAGGGTCAATAAATTAAATTCCAACTACGCACTGGGGGTCGATGTAATCGACTAGTCCCCCACCCCAAAATTTCAGGCCTTGTGTTTATAGTAGAGAGGATTATTATTATCATTACTATTATTATTATTATTATTATTATTATTGTTATTATTATTATTAAGGTGGCAAACTGGCAGAATCATTAGCACATCAGGTGAACTGCTTAACGGTATTTTGTCTGCTGCTAAGTTCTGAGTTCAAATGCCATTGGGGTCGACTTGTCTTTCATCCTTTCAGGGGTGATAAAATAAGTGCCAGTTAAACACTGGGGTCAATGTAATTGACTCGCTCCTCCCCTCAGATTTCAGGCCTTGTGCCTATAGTGGAAAGGATTGTTGTTGTTCTTGTTATGTAGAATTAATTGAAAGAAAAATGTGACAAAGAAGTGTTAATTTTTCTTCTGACATTTTCTCTTAAATTAATCAGCAACTTTGTTTTTTATTACTTGCTTTTTTTTTTATTGTCTGCTTTTTTTTTTTTAAACCAACTTGTTTTCTCACATCTGAAATTTGCCGATCGTCTTTGCACATTCTGTTTGCAGTTACCAAAAATCTAGGCTTTTCTCTTTTTACAGACAAACCAAATAACACCACAAGTAATTACTTTATTAATACTTTTCAGAATGGTCGCTAGCAGGATCAGCAAACTGCTAGATAAAACGACTTCTACTATTCTTCAACTTTCTGAGTTCAAATCCTGCCAAGGTTGACTTTGCCTTCCATCCTTCTGGGGTTAGGGTTACGGTTAGGGCTAGGCCCGAAATTTGGGGTGAGGGGACTAGTTGATTACATCGACTCCAGTGTGTAGCTGGTACTTAATTTATCGACCCCGAAAGGATGAAAGACAAAGTTGACGTTGACAGAATTTGAACTCAGAATGTAAAGGCAGACGAAATACCGCTGAGCATTTCGTCCTGTGTGCTAACGTTTCTGCCAGCTCACTGCCTTAGTAATAATAATAATAATCCTTTTTATCAAAGGTGCAAGTCCTGACTCTTTGGGAGACTGGGTAAGTCAGAAATACAGTAACGAAAGGGTTAAAGAAGTGAGGATATACAGAACAGTTCTTAAAAAAGCCAATGTTAAACCGATGCAACGATGGTGTTAAGTGTTAAATGAGGTTATTGTTTGTTGTTGCAGATTAGTTATGCCAAACCTGACAGTGGATGGCCAAACAGTCTACAGTTGTTTGCTTGTGTTCCACTTAAATGTAAGTTAAACCTGACTTCTACACTTTAACAATCTCTTACGAACAAAGTGAATATTGCTAAAGTTAAATTTGTTACTCTTTTACTGGGGCATTGTCTTGATGTGGGTTTTTTTTTTTGTTAATTATATTAACATCCAGCATTTAGACTTGCACTCCTTATTTTATCAAATAATTAAGTTTATCTGAGTTCTGTCCCTTTTTTGAGAGTTACCTCCCTTGTATGGACTTCACTACTATAAGGTATCCACATTGATATTTATAGGTAGCTAGATGTATTTATATATATATATGTATATGTGTATATGTGTGTGTGTGTATAATGATAATAAGGGATTCTCCTGTCGTTAGACAATGTATGAGGGTTCGACAATTTCTTATCGAACAATCACGCAGATGATGCATGTGCCTGGTGTCCCCTTATCAAACAGGTAGTCATGATGGGTATATTAGGCTTCGTATATTTGTACCCCAGTGTCACTTTAATGGCATGCACCGATCACTCACTCGATAAAATTAATAATGATGATGAAGATCACTCCTGTTAATTTTGATGGATGAGTATTTGAAGGAGAAGATTAAAAAAAAATGTAACCTGAGTCCAAGGATGGATTTTGCTAGGAAGTCACAATGGGGACATTGATTTTCCCTGGGATTGCATAAATGTGTCTGGTGATTACAAGATAGAATTTTTGTATTGCTCTGTTTCTTCAACTCAAATTGTTTTGATGCACCGTGACATGTTTTATGTCACGCAGATCAATCTTGGCAATGACTTTCCCAAGATGTCAAGTTAAACTGTAGAGACTTTAGCGATATAATAATAGTAATAATAATAATAATAATCATAATAATAATAATAATGATAGTAATAATAATAATAATGATAATTATAATACTATTTCATTTCAGTGCAAGGAACAAAAGTAAGACCTGATCCAATGGCCTACAGAAATGACCAGAGGCGAGAATTTTGTGCCAAATATGAAGGATATGTGGACTTCTGTGACAGTAAGTCATTGTCAGACGATTTTTATTTATTTCATCATCATCATCATCGTCTACTTTTCTATGTTTTTAAAGGTTGAGACCTTATACCTCCAGTAGAAAGGTTGTTACGTTCTGAGTTCAAATTCCGCCGAGGTCGACTTTATCTTTCATCATTTTGGTGGTCGATAAATTAAGTACCAGTTGCATACTGGGGTTGATCTTATCGACAGGCCCCCACCCTCCCCCCAAATTTCAGGCCTTGTGCCTGGAGTAGAAAAGATTATTATTATTATTGTTACTATTATTATTGTTGTTGTTAATTTATTTTTCTTTTCTTTATTTGTTCTCTTAGTTGGACATATTGATGACCTTATCAAGCCTGTATCACTTGTCTATAGCAACTTCAAGGGACATAAGATATTCTCAACCCCAATTGTTATTATACCTGGTAAGAAAAATTAAATATTTTGCATTTTACGCATAATAATCAGAGAAACCTTCATAATTTTATTGAATTAGGTGCATATTTTGCCATAAAAGGAAAATGTTGCCATCGATCTATTTTATTCAGGGTAGGCACTGCCTACCTTGCCTACCCAGGTGGCATGTCCCTGATAGATGTATTTGTTTATCAAAAATTCAAATTTTAATGGCATCTCTTTCCAGGTATTAACCATAATGCTGTGGTGAACACATTCCAAACCATTATCATGCAGTGTGGTTTGAACCCCAAAATGGTTTTGGTAAGTAGATCTGAGATATCCTCTCTTTGTGTGTGTGTGTGTGTGTGTGTGTGTGTGTGTGCTTTCACTTGGAACTTCTGCAAGCAAACTTCTTCATGTTCCCCAATTAGTTAGAAATAGCAAATGATTCTTCCTCAAATCACTCTCTACTGCTTTAAACAAGGTGTGCATGTGTGTGTGTGTGTGTGTGTGTGTGTGTGTGTGTGTGTGTGTTTGTTCCTCACCATCGTCTGACAACCGATGTTGGTGTGTTTACATTCCTGTTTACGTTCCTGGTGTGTTTACATTCCTGTAGCTTAGCAGTTTGGTAGAAGAGACTGATAAAATAAGTACGAGGGTTAAAAAGAAAAAAGTAAATCCTGGGATTGATTCATTTGACTAAAATCTCTTTGCGGCCGTGCCCCAGCATGGCCGCAGTCTAATGACTGAAACAAGTAAAAGATAAAAGATAAAAAATACAAAAAATGAAATTGATCCTGGGGCAATAAAAGGCCAAGTTGACCTTGGTGTTGTTTGCTGTTGCATCACCATCCTAATTATTATTATTATCATTAATGTCATCAACACCATTGCTATCATTGTCATCATCATCATCATCATTCACTTTGTTGTTTTTGTTGTCATCATTACTGACTTTACACCATCAGAAGTATCATAAACACGGTCATCATAAATCACCAGCTTCACCACCACCACCGGCACCGGCACCACCGCCACTGTCACCCCCACCACCATCATCACTACCATCATCATCACTATCACCACTGCTGCCACCATCACCACCACTAACATCATCATTATCATCATCATCATTACCATTGCCACTACCACTACCACCACCATCAATGCCGTTGCCACCGCCACCATTATTATTTCATGCTATTTATTTCTAGGTTTGCTGGGATGAGAAATTCCAGGAATATTCTGAACTGGCTGAACTCTTTGGTTTCCAGAATCGGTCCCTGACTAGCAGCACTAAATATACAGGTAAACATCTCATTGTGTCTCCTCTTTTAGTTCTTCTTATTGTTGTTATGCTTTCCTTTGTGTTGTTGTTGTGTTCTGGGGCTGTTTGGGTTGCAGTTTGCTTGTGGTCATTGTCCCATCTTTTCTAAATTATGAAGGGCAAAGTTGACCTCAGTGGAATTTGAACTCAGAACGTGAAGACAAATTAAATGCTGCTAAGCATTTCACCCAGCATGCTAACGATTCTACCAGCTTGCCTCCTTAATAATAATAATAATAATAATAATAATAATGATAATAATAATAATAATAATGATAATAATAATAATAATGATAATAATAATAATGATAATACTAATAATAATGATAATGATAATAATAATAATAATGATAATGATAATAATGATAATGATAATGATAATAATAATAATAATAATGATAATAATGATAATGATAATAATAATGATAATGATAATGATAATAATAATGATAATAATAATAATAATGACAAGAGCACTCAGAGAGCACAAATCTCCGTCAAGGCAACGCCAACGTCCTCTCAACGATTAACCAGAGAGGATTTTTAAAATGAGAATATCTGAAATAAACTCGATTGCTCTCACAAACGAGAATACTAAAAATGAACCCGACCGCTCTCAAAAATTAAGTAAAAACAGGAGAAATAATCCACAATCCTTGTCTGGTACCAGATCAATCCGAAAATTTAATCAGTTCATGCCAGTCATGAGGCCAAACATCCCTGAAAGTTTCATCTGAATCCATCCAGCAGTTCTTGAGATATCTTGTCCATGGCCTGCCTGTCTGCCTGTTTATCTGTTTACCTTCATTTATTTTTGATGCGTATATATTAATATTTGTTTACGTATTTATTCATATCACTTCAGATGTTATGATGAAAGCTATTGATATGGCCTGGAATGTATTCCCAGACAGCGTAAGTAATTGTTGCTGTTCTTGCCGTTGATCTGATAAAAAGAACAAAGAAAAAACTTAGCGTTTCATTATGTTTTTCTTGTAACCCAATCCATCAGATATTTGCGTATGTGTTGCATATATTAGCATTTTATGTATTAAAATATACATTTAATGTGTCGTATATATCATTATATGTATTTTATATAATACGTTTGTGAAGGCACATGGCTCAGTGGTTAGAGTGTCAGGCTCAAAATCATGAGGTTGTGAGTTCAATTCCTGGACCAGGCTCTATGTTGTGTTCTTGAGCAAGACACTTTATTTCACATTGCTCCAGTTCACTCAGCTGTAGAAATGAGTTGTGACGTCACAGGTGCCAATCTGTATCGGCCCCTTTGCCTTTCCCTTGGATGACATCAGTGGTGTGGAGAGGGGAGGCTGATATGCATGGGTGACTGCTGGCCTTCCATAAACAACCTTGCCCAGACTTGTGGCCTCAGAGGGGTACTTTCTAGGTGCAATCCCCTGGTCAATCATAACTGAAGGAGGTTTTTATATCAGGGCTGTGGAGTCGGAGCCGTAGAGTTGGAAACAATTAAAGCGTTGCTGGAGTCAGAGTTGGAGTCGGTAAAACTATACTGACTCTAATTCTGACTCACAATATCTTTATTCTTTAATATAATCCAGTTATAACATATAGGCCTACTCAAAGTACAAGCGTATGCAAATGCTTTATGAGATATGTAGAGCACAATCATTTAATTACATAAAGAGGAGTCGGAGTCAGAGGTGCCAATAGTACAGGAGTCAGAGTCAAAGTGTTGATGTCTGTGAGATTGTTGACCTTTTCTTTGTGGTGGCACAGAAACCCACAGTAAGTGATTCTGGGATTAATATCTTTTTGATATTTTGAATAAAATTCTCTTATCCTCCCCATGTTTATATAAAACTACAACAAGTCTTCCTTCCCATTAAACAAAATCTGACGTGTTGATTCAGTGCCCAACACATGACTGCTAAAGTTCATTATGTTGAGGTGGGGTGGTGGGGCATGTAGGTGGCATGGAGGGTGGGGGGAAAGAAGGTATGACTTTCATTGCATGACATCCTTCTTGATCCCTCCAGCAATATATATA
>NC_068995.1:4714202-4717127 GCF_001194135.2 Octopus bimaculoides | reverse complement strand
ATATATATATGCATGTATATATATGTAGAAATATATATATATATATGTGTGTGTGTGTGTGTATATGAACATATCTCTGTATGTGTGTATGCATATTATATATATATATATATATATATATATATAAAGGTATATATGCGTGTGTGTGTGTGCGTGTGTATACACACACATACACACACGTGTGTATGTATGTGTAAAAAAAAACCTCACGCTACTATGGAAGAAACAAGCCAACCAATTTTGTAGCTTTTAAGTTATATTTCCATAAAAAAAAATAGAAAGATATTTTCAATGATAGGGAAGTGAGGGAATGGAACCGGTCGGGAAAGTAATGGGAATAGATGTTTTTGCTGAAATCTTTTAAAAAAACTTTTTATTTTTTCCTTTCTAAGGAGTTTTTTCATGGAGACATTTGAAAAAAAAAAAAAAAAATTCATTTTTTTTTTTTTTTTTTGCATATGTTACATATATTTATATATATTGATTTTTGTTGTTTGTTTTATACTATATTATTATTATTATCGTTATTTTGTTTTCCTATACTGCCTTAAAGTATTTCAGTTAGTCTTCCACAAAACTCTTTAAAATCACATTCTATGATAATGTAAAGAAGGAAGGTGGGGGCGGTGTGTGTGTGTGTGTGTGTATATATATATATATATATATATATATATATCTATAAATACACACACATACATAATTACAAGCATAAAACATAAATGCAGTTATATGCATATAAATGTTTATAGCTTTGTATATGCGTATGCATATATGCTTGCGTATGGATATATATATATATATATATATATATACACACATGCATGTGCATGTATGTGTATATATATATATATACATATATATATATATGGACGTATATGTGTGTGTGTGTGTGTGTGTATATATATATATATGTATATATATATATTTGCACATATACATCTATGATGTATATAAACTCGAATACACACATGCCTATGCATGGATGTATAAATCTTTGTTGGCGAGTGTGTATATCTATCTATCTATATTCATATATTTGTGTGTGTGTCTGTGTAAAGCTTCAGTGGGTGCACAGGTAACGAGCTACAGTTAGTGTTAAAATTCCAAATGAGAAGAATTTCTCTTTTATTAGTAGCAAAAATTTGATGAAATTCTTCAAAAATGTCAGAAAGGTAGGTGAGGCATGGGGGTAAGTGAAGGTGATAGATAGATAGATCTATCTTAGGTGGGTAAAATTTCCGAGATCCATTGGACAAGTTATCTCCAGTGGTCTTTATCCCTCATCGCCACTGCCAGTAGTGGACTGGTTCTAAAAATATTGGTTGCCAGGAGACTAAGAGATCCCCCACCCGCAACTACAATGCTATCATTTAATTTTTTTTTTGTTAAAAGTATTATTTTCAACCGTCTACAAACACCACCAGGCTGAAATAATTAATCCATTCTTCCAGGAATGAATAAAAAATTCTCAAACTTGAGGGGATTAGCCCATTAGATACTAACTTGGGCCCCCTTGTATGGATTCTAATGGCGCAGGGTCCCCTCTGCCATTGGGAAAGCTGGCAACCTGACCAGTTTTCCACTGACCACTGCCATGTCCTGTGTCTGCCAGAGACCAATGTCTGTCCTTTGTGCATCAACATATGTCATCCTCGGTCTCCCTCTTCTAATGTGTCTGTGTAAGGTCTCCCACAGGAGCACTGAGTGCAGTATCAACTTTAAACGAGAGTGAGCATGTTCAGCTAACCTCGGTCTCCTCTGTGTTATTTTCATGCTAACTTTCAGGAAGCTCTCGTACAGCTCTGAGTTCTTCATCCCCAGTGTATACTGACTAATGTTCAGAGTCATCTTCAACATTCTCAATGTAGCATCCCTCCACCATCTATAAGTGGGTTTCTTGGTCAGTGTCCAAGGCTCAGACCTGTACAACAGCACAGACTCCACTGCAGCAATGAAAAGGTAGATCTTCAGGTTTTTATGAAGGTCCTACATATAGATAGAGATACATAGATAAATAGATTGAGAGAGAGAGAGATCAAATCTATTGAAATTGGATTAACCAAGGACTCTTGTTTTGAAGTAAGACTACCCAGGGATTATTCTCTTGAAATAGGGCTGAGCAGGGTTTAAATCAGTGATTCTTAACCATTTTTTGCCTATGGATACCTTTGGATGTCTATCTTACCCTACTTTACTTCCATAGTGATGATGATGATGATGGTGATGGTGATGGTGATCCGCCTCCAGTGTTACTCCACTGTTGCTTCCGTTCCAGTGTTGTTAATCAAATCAGAGAAATTCTCTTTGAAATCCAACAAATTATTAAAAACAAAAATAAACAAAGAAATATAGAATTAAAACGTGCACACACACACACACACACACACACACACACACTCAGAGAAACATACACACACATAGACTCACACACACACACACCGATACATACATGCACATCCATAGGTACACACACACACATGCAAACACAGAGGCACACAAAGATACATACACACATAAATTCACACACCCACACACACACAAAGCATGCACAGGTACACACACACTCACACATAAACAGACACATACACATACACTTAGACTCACACATACACACAGACCCCCCCACACACACATGACAAAAATAAACTGTGAATAAGAAACAAAAAACAAGGCTAAACAAAAAAAACCATCAATGAAATTACTTAAACCACAACAACAACAACAACAACATCAACAACAACAATAACACTCTCTCCCCTCCACATCAACAAAACAATAAAAGCAATATACAACAAATAACAAAAAAGAAACCAACAGAGATTTAATGAACTCAATAACCTCTCTTTAACAGCTACCCCCACCCCACCCTGGCCCACCCCCAACCTTTTGAGTTCTTCGTTATTTAATGTTTTATTTAATTTACTT
>NC_068995.1:4704620-4713425 GCF_001194135.2 Octopus bimaculoides | reverse complement strand
GAAAGCGGAAGTTAAACGATGATGATGATGATATATATACACATACATCATCATCATCATCATCATCATCATCGTTTAACGTCCGCTTTCCATGCTAGCATGGGTTGGACGATTTGACTGAGGACTGGTGAAACCGGATGGCAACACCAGGCTCCAATCTAATTTGGCAGAGTTTCTACAGCTGGATGCCCTTCCTAATGCCAAAGTGTGTATACACACACACACATATATATATATATATATATAGATACACACACACATATATATTTATATAAGTATACACATATAAATATATACATATGTATACAGATATTACATATGTATATATACACATATATATATATGTGTACCCACACACACACAAACACACACATGTACATACCCTCTTTGTGTGTGTCTCTCTCTCTCTCTCTGCCTCTACATCCACATCCGCTCTGTTTCACTCTTTCAAAACAAACCTCTCACCTGTGTGGAAGAAAGAGGAGATCTTTCACATTTCCTTTCAGACATTTTCACGCTAAATACTTAATCATCACAGGTGTCTCTCTTCTGACATCACGTATTCGCTTTGATCAATAATTGCTGTAACTATTAACTGGATTTAAAGCCCTCCACCCTTCACTTTGTAGTTTCTCTGTGGAATGTCCGTGAGTGTGTCACCTTTCTGGCAATAATAATAATAATAATAATAATAATAATAATAATATCTCTATCTTGATGTGTTGGTTTCTCTTATGTTTTTTTTTAATGTTAATATTTATTATCAGTTGTTTAAGGATGTTGAATGAAACACCCATGTTTCCAAAGGTGAATTATTCAAACCCCAAAGAATTCCTCTCAACACATGGCTATGATGGTCCCCAACTACTTCTGCTCGTGATCAGAGATGCACATATCGTCAGCCACCAAGGGACATGCTCAGCTGGATAAGGTCAAACAACTGACAAACAAATCTGTGGTATTGAGCAGAATATTTGCTGTAGCCCATCTTTTTATACCAAGACAAAACAATGTACATGATAACACTTCCAATCGATTAAGATCAGAAGCCATGTCTGGTACTACATCAGGGCATTTATTATTATTATTATTATTATTATTATTATAGGACTTCCTGCATCATGAGGGCCACATCTCTATCATGCTCCCCGCCACATTTTTTCTAATCTTTGTATGCTATGCATATGTTCCTTCTTTTTCAGTGAACACCATGTATACTTTCGTTCTTTCTTTCCTTTTTCTTTTTATCCTTTCATTATATGTAACCCCTCCCCCCCACACACACTTTATGTCCGTCTTTGCATTGTCCCCTCATCCTTCACCCTTGTGGCAAATAAATTAATTCATTATTACCATTATTATTATCATTATCATTATTATTATTATTATTTTTCTTTTCAGGATCATATCATCTTTATTGAAGAGGAATTGCTGTTGTCTCCAGACTTCCTATTCTTTATGGCTCAGTCAATGCCAATATTGGAACAAGATTCTTCGTTGTTAGCCATTTCTGCTTGGAACTATAATGGTCAGTTTTATTTCTACTTCTGATCATCTCTTTGCCACCCATCATCCTTCTTTATCTCCTTCCCCTCCGTCCCTGTCCCCTCCTACTACTGTTTCTTCTTCTTCTTCCAATTCTTCTTCTTCTTCTTCTTCCAATTCTTCTTCTTCCAATTCTTCTTCTTCTTCCATTATTTGTTGATCAATTATTCACGTAGTTGCATGCTGTTTATGGTTGAGTGAGCTGTGCATGTGTGTGTGTGTATGTGCATGTGTGTGTGAATGTGTGTGTGTGTATGTGCATGTGTGTGTGAATGTGTGTGTGTGTGCATGTATGTGTGAGTGTATGCAGAATTGGTTTAGTTGCAACATGCATAATTGATGTATTGGTTTCTCTTATGTTTTTTTTAATGTTAATATTTATTATCAGTTTTGTTGTTTTAACATCAGATCAGCTAATATTTAAGCCATAATGTATCTTGGACTCTATTCTCCAATGTGTTTTAAGGACACTTTGGGTACAAGAACCCTAGATACATTGTTACCATTTGTATAATAAGGGCACTTTTGGTACTAGAGTCCTAGATTCATTGTGACCATTCTATAAATATCTAAGCCATAATGTATCTTGGACTCTATTCTCCTATGTGCTCTATAGCCAACCTTGTAAACCTTGAACAAATGGAATGCTTGAGTGAGATGTGGTCCTTAGCTATCATCTATGACAGGATAGAAAGTGGACATAAAATGGTGATGATGATGATGATGATGATGATGATGAAATATATGTGTGTCTGTGTGTGGTGAGAGGTTTGCTTTCCAACCACATAGTTCTGGGTTCAGCCCCACTGTGTGGCACTTTGGGCAAAGTTGACCAAAGCCTTGTGAGTGGATTTGGATGATGGAAACTGAAAGAAGCCTGTTGAATATATATATATATATATATATATATATATATATATATATATATATATATATATATATATATATATATATATATATATATATGAGAAGAAAAAGAAAATGGGGATTGGGAAGTTGATAATTATTTATTGTTAACTTCAAATTAATCATCATCCCTTACAGCTGTTTCAATTAATACTCAGTAAATATTAGATTTATATTTATATGGCTTGGGCATAATATCTTCAGAAGGAAAAAATATACCCTTGACTGTTTTATATGTGTTTATAGATTCATTATAGCAGACTGAATGATGATTAATTTGCTGTTAATAATAAATAATTATTAACTCCCTAATCTCCATTTTCTTTTTATATGAATATAAACTATATGTTTTTATATAAGGAAATTAATTCCCCCAAACTACTAGGTATTGAACCAGTAGTTCCTTTGATGAAACTATCCCTTCCTGAGGTTAACACAACCTCTGATCGAATTATATATATATATCATCATCATTATCATCATCGTTTAACGTCCGCTTTCCATGCTGGCATGGGTTGGACGGTTCAACTGGGGTCTGGGAAGCCAGGAGGCTGCACCAGGCTCCAGTCTGATCTGGCAGTGTTCTACAGCCGGATGCTCTTCCTGAAGCCAACCACTCCGTGAGTGTAGTGGGTGCTTTTTATGTGCCACTGGCACTAGGGGCCAGAGGAGGCTGGCAATGGCCACGATCGGTTGGTACTTTTTTTGTGCCACCAGCATAGAAGCCAGTCAAGGCGATGTTGGTATCAACCATATTTGGTAGGTGCTTTTTTTGTGCCACTGGCACAGGTATCACGTATATATATATGTATATGTGTGTGTGTGTGTGTCTTTGTGCCTGTGTTTGTCCCCCACCGCCACAGTAGCAACCATGTTTCAGTATGTATGGCTTGGAATACATGGCTAGAAAACCTGCCAGGAGCGCTGCTTCCTGGGATTGAACCTTTGTCCATGTGCTACTGAAGTGAGCAGCATAACCATACACCTGTGTCAGCATCCGATATACACCTGCTTCCCCAACATAATTATGAAAATGTCTGTGCCATTAAGAGATAATTGCCTGGAGATAATTATTCTAAATCCAGACGAAAATGTAACTTTTCAATTTCTACTTATCTACAATTTCTTTCTTTCTTTCTTTCTTTCTTCCTTTCTTTCTTCCTTTCTTTCTTCCTTTCTTCCTTTCTTCCTTTCTCTCCTTCTTTCTTCCTTTCTTTCTTTCTTTTTTTCTTCCTTCCTTCCTTCCTTCCTTCCTTCCTTCCTTCCTTCCTTCCTTCCTTCCTCTCTCTCCTCTCTTCTCCTCTCTTTTCTCTTCCCCTTTCTGATTAATGTCCAATGGCAGTGGTGTCCATCTCTCTCTACACACAATATCCTCTTTGGCCATGGACCACTGCGTACATAATGGCCATTACTTAACTGTCTAGTGGTTCTTAAACCGTGTTCTTTTAAACATTGAGCAAGCAAGCACCGACGATGCCAGTACTGTTGTTGTTGTTGTTGTTTTTGATGAAATACTCTATACAGTACTTGGTTATTTGATGCCTGGTCCTTGTCAGCTAATCTTGACATTAAACGATGCACTCAAGCCTTCTGAACTACAAACACAAAATGCCTTCGTCCTCCACTCATTTCGTAAAATTACCTTACTGTATTTTGATTCCGAGTTATATCACTAACGTTTCTAATGATGCTGGCAAGAAGGCTTTTAGTTTTGTTTGTATGTTTGTTTATTTAGATAATGCCTTGATAGTACTGCTATTGGTGGTGGGGCAGGTGGCACCAGTGGTTTGTTAAGACAAGATGGGTGTAGTTTCAGATTCCCCCCCCCCATACATAACAATACCCGATAATTCATTCATGTTTTTATTTTACATATATATATATATATATATATATATATATATATATAAGGTGGTGCTCCAGCATGGCCGCAGTCACATGACTGAATCAAGTAAAAGAAAAAGAAAAAAGAATAAAAGAAGATATATATCATCAACATCATCATCTTCATTTAATGTCCGCTTTCCATGCTAGCATGGGTTGGACGATTTGATTGACGACTGGTGAACCAGATGGCTACACCAGGCTCCAATCTGATTTGGCAGATTGGAGCCTGGTGTAACACACACACACACATACACACACACACACACACACACACACACACACATATATATAGGCACATACATACATATGTATATACGAGGGCTTGCTGAAAAGTTATTTATTGATAGGGTGGGCAAGACTAGTTAGATGTAAACCAGAAGTCTCTTCACTTATGTCAATAACCAAGGTGTTTCACTACATACCTCATAATACCTGACTGTAATATATGAAATGACAAGGTGTCTGTCAGTAAATGGAATTATCATGGTAAATGCAGGAATTCAAGATTTTTATTCACTTAATTAATTAACTGCCAAATTTTTTTTATTCATATTTTTTGGGCTTTGCCAGGTGTCTGAGGAGTTAAAATAATATATAGTATTTAAATTTTCTTCATATGTGAATTATTTTGGAAATTATAGTAAATTTTTTGAAAAGTTAGTCTCCAACTAATCCATGACATTATTTCATTAGCATAAAAATTTTGATAATAGCTTTGATTTTCTTCCATAGTTAAGGTTTTGTTAAGCAAAACATTGAGACTTGTTTCATTATTTTAAAGATTTTGGTTTTGTTCTGTAGTTTAGATTGCTTAAAGCATAACATACCGAACACACACCAAAACAGAATAATATATTGAGTTTCAATTGATTTTAAAGAATGCTGATATTTTATGTTGAATTTCTGAAGGAAATATGTAAAAATATCAACACACCCATGTAATTATTATTTGAAGAATTTGTCCAGAAGCCATAAAGCTGGGAGTCCAAAACCATCAAATAACTGAACATGAAATATTGTTATACATAAATAAACATCGAAGAGGGAGCGCACACACACACACACACACACACACACACACACACACACACACACACACACACACACACACACACACACACACACACACACACACACACACACACACACACACACACACACACACACACACATACACGCACACACACACATATGTGTGCACACACACACTGACCATGCTATAGAAAAAAGACATACAAACACAGATATACATACATGGAAAAAAAATACACACACACACATACTAGAACTTATGTAGCATAAAAATGCATGCACACACACACGCACACACAATGCTGCACAAAAGCATACACACACACACGTACACAGATGTATATTCATATACAATCTCACAGACATATAGATACACAAACACTGACCCTGCAACACAAAACCACACATAGACATGTACACACATATATGTACACATACACATGTATACTCATCTGTACACATACACATCTATACACACACACACACACACACACACATTGATCATGTGGCACAGAAACACATACAGTATAATCACTCTAAGCAAAATTACATATACAACACACACACACACACACACCCTATAAATTGTAAATACTGATGGAAAACACATAAAAGTCAATTTGCAAGAGAACTAAAACTAATAAGAAGATGGTATCACCAATCAGGTGACATTGATCAATGGAAAAGCTGTGAAGAATCACCTGATTGGTTGGTCAAATGAGTGTGATCAAACAATTGATTAGCTAATTAGTTAATTACTCAACTGATAATGATAATCAAAATAAATAAACTGGAACTCTTATGTGTGTGTTTGTGTGTGTGTGTGTGTATTATATTTGGCTAAATGACCCTCCCAAAGTGTAACAATGTATGTGGTTGAATGCATAAATATATGCATGCTCATATATACATATGTATGGATATATGTGTGTGTGTGTATCAAGGGTGTGAGGGGTTTCGTTCACTGGTGATCTAAACGAATAGGTACGCTGAGTAAGTGGGCAAGTGTCTTCTACTATAGCCTTGGGCCGACCAAAGCCTTGTGAGTGGATTTGGTTGATGGAAATTGAAAGAAGCCCATCGTATATATGTATTATATATATATATCATCATCATCGTTTAACGTCCGCTTTCCATGCTAGCATGGGTTGGACGATTTGACTGAGGACTGGTGCAACCAGATGGCTACACCAGGCTCCAATCTAATTTGGCAGAGTTTCTACAGCTGGATGCCCTTCCTAACGCCAACCACTCAGAGAGTGTAGTGGGTGCTTTTACGTGTCACCTGCACGAAAACGGCCACGCTCGAAATGGTGTCTTTTATGTACCACCCACACAAGAGCCAGTCCAGGGGCACTGGCAACGATCTCGCTCGAAAACCCTACAAGGCCAGTCAGGCGGTACTGGCAACGGTCACGCTCAGGATGGTACATCTGATATATATATATATATATATATATATGTATGTGTATATATGTGTATACATATATATATATATATATGTGTGTGTCTGTGTTTGTTCCCCCACCATCGCTTGACAACCGATGCTGGTGTGTTTAACGTCCCCGTAACTTAGCGGTTCGGCAAAAGAGACCGATAGAATAAACACTAGGCTTACAAAGAATGAGTCCTGGGGTCGATTTGCTCGACTAAAGACGGTGCTCCAGCATGGCCGCAATCAAATGACTGAAACAAGTAAAAGAGTAAAAGAGTATATCGAAGTTTGATAAGCTGAAGAAAGTTATTTTATAGTTTGTGATTAGCGTCTGGGGTTGCTGTGTATGTAAATAAAAATCTAAATTTAGCAAAGAGAGTATCTTTGGTCTGATGAGTCAGAGGAACTGCACCAAGCTCTACTGACCGCTTTGGGCATGGTTTCTGTAGCTGGGTGCCCTTCCTAATGCCATCCACTTTACAGAGTGTACTGGGCACCTTACAATTGTGCACTGGTACTATTTGAACTATAAGCGAGTGTCTATAGTGCTGTTGTTGTTCTTGTTGTTGTAGGATATGAGACTACCTCAGAGAACAGTTCCCTGCTGTACCGAGTGGAAGATTTTCCAAGTCTGGGGTTTATGTTGAAGAAGGAAGTTTACAAGAAGTATATGCAAGGAAAACTGGACGCTTGCTGCAATAAACGGTAAGTTCTATGGTTGTTGTTGTTGATGTTGGTACTGTTGGTTCCACTTTAAGTTTAGTTGTGGTTTCTGAAGTCTATTGGTGCCATAAAAGTTGTTGTTGTTGCTTCATTTTCACCTGGAATTGTTAAATCTCCAACGTAACACCACTGACAACTCATCTCTCTCTGCCCTACCACACTTGTCTCTCCCTCTTGGTCTATGGCTGTCTGCCTATATCTTTCTGTCCATCTGTTTGTCTGCCTGTCTCTCTTGGATTATAGCTGTCTGTCTGTCTGTCTCTCCCTCTTGGTCTATGGTCTATGGCTGTCTGCTTATATCTGTCTGTCTCTATCTGTCTATTTGTCTGCCTGCCTGCCTATCTCTCTCAGACTATGACTGTCTGCCTCTGTCTGTCTGTCTGTCTGTCTGTCTCTGTCTGCCTGTCTGTCTGTCTGTCTGTCTGTCTGTCTGTCTGTCTGTCTGTCTGTCTCCCTTTCTTGGTCTATGGCTGACCACCTGTCACTTTCTGTCCTTCTCTCTCTCTTCGTCTCTGGTCTTTGGCTCTCTGCTTATCTGTCTTTGTCTTTCTTGGTCATTTATGACTGACTGCCTATCTCTCTCTATTTCTCTCTCTCCCTCTCTCTCTCTCTCTCTCTCTCTCTTTCTGTATGTTTGTCTGCCTATCCATCCCCTTCTCTCTCTGCCAGCCTATCCATCAATTTGTCCATCTCTATATTCTTCTTCTTCTTCTTCTTCTTCTTCTTCTTCTTCTTCTTCTTCTTCTTCTTCTTCTTCTTCTTCTTCCCTCCTTCCCTGGCATGCAACCCAGTGGCTAGATGGTTAGAGTCAGCTTCCCATCGATACAGTCATGTGTTCAATTCTGGTATCAGGCAGCACATTGGATCCTTGAGCCTCAAATATGTGCATACACATTCGTAATAACACTAGCACATAACTGTGCGCGCACACACACACACACACACACATGTATTTCTTTTTAACTAGAGGGCATTTCATTTAGATGATTCTATGTCATTCCTGCTAACTTAGTCTTAAAAAAGTTTTTTTTATCCAAACTTAAAAATGATATTTGTTGAAATATAATAAAGTAAAAAATTAAAAAAAAAAATATATATGTGCTCCAGCACGACCGCAGCCACTTGGCTGAAACCCATAAATAAATAAATAAATAAATATAAAAATGCATCTTTTGAAAATCAACATTTCCACTTTTATTATTATTATCGTCATCATCATCATCATTATTATTATTAATGATTTTAGTTTTGGTTTTGTTTTAGCTTTCCCCCCCCCC
>NC_068995.1:4703524-4704370 GCF_001194135.2 Octopus bimaculoides | reverse complement strand
AAAAGCCTGGAAAACAACACCCTCCCCACTTCCCTTAGCAAAAAAAAAAAATGTCATAAATTTTATATTTTAAATATTCATCACAATTTTGTGTTTGTAGGATTTGAGAAAATAATGGAAAAAAAAAAAAGAGGATGGGAAAATAATACAACAGTTAATAAAAATGAAACAAAAAATATTTTTATTAAAACAAAAAAGGTTTTTTTTTTCAAAGACATTTGGTATTTTGAAATTTTTCAATGCTGAGTACAAAACTTAAGCCAAAGGAGCAGAAAGGAATCAATATGGTTTTGAATCTGATTTTTCTGTTGGTTATTCATTTTTTAAAGTTACGTGTTGTTCAGTACCGAGGGAATGTTGTTTTGTTGTGAAAGATCTCGGTTGCGGCATCGTGGAACCACCGACAGAAATCTTCATAAATGTGTGAATCTTGGTTTTTGGTTTATTTGTAGAAAATCACCTCCGGACAATAACAGAACTTTTTTAAACACACGCGTGCACACACACACACACACACACATACACACACCTGCAACAGATATTTTATTCAGAGATAAATGCACACTTACATATATACATACATATGTTCACACACATATTCACATGTACACACATGTTTGTGTGTGTGTATGTATATATACACACACACACAATATGTGTGTGTGTGTGTGTATATGTATAGTCACATACATATACACACATACATGCACATACATATTAATAAGAAGGATATTGATATTGAAAATTGTATATCAGGATATACACAGCCATGAAGACAACACACACACACACACACACACATTCATACTAGCAAGGAAGTGTTTGTATATATATATATATATATAT
>NC_068995.1:4699762-4703514 GCF_001194135.2 Octopus bimaculoides | reverse complement strand
TATACTGGCTGTGTGGTAATTAGCTTGCTTACAAAACACAGAGTTTCGGGTTCAGTCCCACAGTGTGGGACCTTTGGCAAGTGTCTTCTCCTATAGCCTTGGGCTGACCAAAGCCTTATGAGTGGGTTCCAGTTGATCCAATCAACGGAACAGCCTGCTTGTGAAATTAACGTGTAAGTGGCTGAGCACTCCACAGACACGAGTACCCTTAACAGAGTTCTCGGGGAGATTCAGCGTGACACAGAGTGTGACAAGGGTGGCTCTTTTGAAATACAGGTACAACAGAAACAGGAAGAAAGAGAGGGAAAGTTGCAGTGAAAGAGTACAGCAGGGTTTGACCTCTCCCCTGCTGGAGCTTCGTGGAGCTTTAAGTGTTTTTGCTCAATAAACACTTATGATGCCCGGTCTGATGGGAATCGAAACCGCAATCCTACAACCACAAGTTCACTGCCCTAATCACTGGGCCATTGCGCCTCCACATTATTATTATTATTATTATTATTATTATTATTATTAAGGTGGTGACCTGACAGAATCATTAGTATGCTGGGAAAAATGCTCAGTGGCATTTTGTACATCTGTACATTCTGAGTTCAAATTCCGCCGAGGTCGACTTTGCCTATTCATCCTTTCAGGGTCGATAAATTAAGAACCAGTGAAACACTGGGGTCGGTGTAGTTGGCTAGCTCGCTGTCCCCAAATTTCAGGCCTTGTGCCTCTAGTAGAAAAGATTATTATTATTATTCTACTGATCCTGCTTGTAGTGAGCTTGCACAGCTGGGTATAAGGATTAGTGGTATTTCGCCTGTTGCTATGTTCTGAGTTCAAATTCCACCGAGGTCGACTTTGCCGTTCATTTGTTTGGGGCCGATAAATTAAGTACCAGTGAAACACTGGGGTTGATGTAATAAACTAGTCCCGTCCCACCAAATTTCAGGCCCTTGTGCCTATGATAGAAAAGATTGTTATTATTAAGTTTTTCAACGCTTCCATGCAAATTTCTGCTGCATCACAAGGTTGCAGACACATCTTCCTATCGTTATCATCATCATCTTCTTCATCTTCAATAATTTCTCTCTCGCAGAATTTGGGATGGTTGGCACATTCAGAACATAAGTGAGGGTGAAGTCATTATTCCTGATGTGTCTCGGGTCTACAGACAACCATTCCTCACTGCTACCAATGATGAAGATTATGTGAAGACATTGTTTCATCAACCTCGTGCTACCAATTTGTGAGTATTTTTTTCATTTTTCTTTACTCGTGTGTGTGTGTGTGTGTGTGTGACAGAAAGTGTGTGTATGTTTGTGTTTGTGTGTGCATTTGCATGTACATGTTTGTGTGTGTGCATACGTGCATGCGCATGTATGTTTTATATGGTTGTGTATGTGTTTGTATGTATGGGTCTATGTGTGTGTTTGATTTGTTACTGTTATCTTTATAAGCCCAGGTTAATCCTGATGGAGGAGGTTTCTGATTTATAGGCATTCCAGTCATGATCTTCCCATCTATTTATAAATTTAGGACTTGATTGTTCAATGTGACGTACATTTTTTTTTTAACATGCTAATGTGTCATTTGAATGAAATTCCTTCGAATAAGTCCTGGGGTCGATTTGCTTGACTAAAAGCGGTGCCCCAGCATGGCCACAGTCAAATGCCTGAAACAAGTAAAAAAATAAAAGAATATCTTCCTCGGTTCCCCTCTTCTATGAATTCCTTATTTGGATTGTTTAGTCCGCATCTACCCAGCTGTCCCGCTCTATGCGTATCACAAGTTTATGCACACTGCACAGGTACAACATTGATTTTCCAAGACAGCAAGCTGGCAGAAGCATTAGCACACTGGGTGGAATGCTTACCGATAAAGACAGATGAAATACCGCTAAGCATTTCGTCCAGTGTGCTCACATTTCTGCCAGCTCGACACAAAAGGATGAAAGGCAAAGTCGTCCTTGGCAGAATGATTCCTCATATATTGTGTGGATTATGGGTGGTTTTGGACCATCGGTGTTTAGAAAGTTGGTGTTTTATCTGATTCTTCATCAGATTTTTCTTTCAACTCATTTGTTCTTTGCAGTTTGTTCTTCTGTTTTTCAGTTCTCTCCTCAACACCTTCAAACATTTATTCTCAGGGTTTTACAGCTGTCTGTCTAGGTTTACCATATTCCATACATCTAGAATATATTTCTTCTTGCTCTTCTCTTCAATTCCAGGGAACAAAAGGTGAAGCTGTTCAATGTTAACTCCCTCGGAAAGAATGAATATGAAATGGAGATTCTAAAATTATTACGGAACAGTGAACCCCTCACAGAAGCATTCTTTCAGGAATGTTTAAAAAATTCTGCAACGCAGACTCGTTTTCAATTCCCCAAACAAAGGCAGTAAGTATACTTATTTAACTGTTTAGCATTCAAACCAGCCAGATCTGGCCCAAAATATTCTACCTGTTTTACGTTCAAACCAGCCAGATCCAGCCTCTCACACATATATACAATGGGCTTCTTTCAGTTTCCCTCTACCAACTCCACTTAAAAGGCTTTGGTCAGCCCAGGGCTATAGTAGAAGACACTTGCCCAAGGTGTCACACAGTGGGACTGAACCTTGAACCATTTGGTTGGGAAGTGAGTGTCTTACCACACAGCCATGTCTCCGCCTCTGATATATATATGACGGGCCTATATATATATATATATATATATATATACGATGGGCTTCTTTCTGTTTCCCTCTACCATATCCACTCACAAGACTTTGGTTGGCCTGAGGCTATAGTAGAAGACACTTGCCCAAGGTGCCACACAGTGGTTCAATTTAATTAAATCAGTATACTATCAACATGTTTTTTTAACCTCAGTTGGTTCATTATTAAATATCAGGTAAATCCAATTGATGAATCTTTATAGAAACCATATAATAAGTTGATATTTAGATAAGTAACAAGTAAATTAATATTAAACTATTTTCTTTGAAATTTTCTTTTCCTCCCTCTATTGTGGTAAAAATTTGGTATATACTCAAAATATCCACTCACAAGGCTTTGGTCAGCCCAAGGCTATAGTCTGCACCTGAGTTACGTTAATTTGATGAAGCAGTGCTTAATAAATTTCTTAAAACTACTGTAATTTATTTTCATTGATTGTTTCTTTTTTCTGTTCTTTAACTATTCCAGTAAATTTTTGTACAATAAAAAAATTACTAAATAAAAAGACCGTTACTTCTGCCACGCCCTGTAGAATTAGACTCCAACCATGACTGACTACAAGGTACCCCTACCATCTGTCGGTCTTTTGCCAATTATGTTTTTGTTTATTCTCAATTATAACTTGATTTACTAATTAATTAGTTTCTCTCACCTGTCTATGTCTTTTTTTTTTACCATTCCTACAGGTTTTATTCTGTGTACTATGCACAGGAAAATGCCGCAGATTTTACGGTTTTGACTATTCTTACTAAATGCTTTGGCCTCTCCATGCATGACAAACGCAAACCAAATGGATTACACAAAGGTCTCTTAAGGTGAGTGGTTGTCTCCTCCTCCTACCACTACAACCACCGCTATTAATACTACTACTACTACCACCACCACCACCACCACTACAACTTCCACTACCATCACCACCACTACTACTACCACCACTACAACTTCTGCAACCACCACCAACACTACTACCACCACTATAACTACCACCTCCACTACTACTACCACCACCACCACCACCACTACAACTTCCACTACCATCACCACCACTA
>NC_068995.1:4695268-4696396 GCF_001194135.2 Octopus bimaculoides | reverse complement strand
TATGTATATGTGTATATACATATATATGTAAGTATGTACATGTATGTATATATGCATATATATATATATATAATTTTTATATATATATCTTTAACTACACTCTCTGAGTGGTTGGCGTTAGGAAGGGCATCCAGCTGTAGAAACTCTGCCAAATTTAGATTGGAGCCTGGTGTTGCCATCCGGTTTCACCAGTCCTCAGTCAAATCGTCCAACCCATGTTAGCATGGAAAGCGGACGTTAAACGATGATGATGATGATGATGATGATGATATGTATATATATATATGTAAGTATGTGCATGTATGTAGGTATATATGCATATATATATATATTATTTATATTGTTATATATATATATACATATATACACACGTACTCACATTAACATATATATTTACACGCACATATGCACACACACACCCATGTATAAATACACATGCACACAGTCATCTATTTCATTCCAGAGCTGTGTTGAAACTAGTTATGTTACTCTTTGGGAAGGTCACATTGCCAATAATCACACACATGCACACCAGCTGTAATTTACTTCAATTTTAGCTATATCATCAGAATTGTTCCAAACGGAAATCAATGAAAAGATCACAGATGTATTATGAAAAATACTTTTCATGATTAGAACTAAAGTTGAAGTGAATCATAACTGGTGCATATGTCTGTCAGCAGCATGACCCTCCCAAAGCATACATCATCCTCTCCATCCTCATCATTTCTTTGACATCCACTTTCTCCATGCTTGCATGGGTTTAGATGGAATTCATTGAGGCTGATATTCTATGGCTGGATGCTCCCCCTATCACCAACCTTCATTTGTTTATGAGCAAGGTAATATTTCCCTGTGGTCAAAGACGTTTTCACAGAAGATGAGAAGTGAAGGACACTGCTTGTATGACGGTGATGCTTGTTTACAACTGTCGCCTGATGTGAAAACAACACACACACACACACACACACACACACACACATTAAATATTGTCAAACTGAGACACTTACAACATTCCTTTAATTTGAATTTCAACTCTGACCAGAAAGGAAAAAATACACTAGAGGAAACATAAAGGAAAATTTAATCAATATATATGTATATGTAAGTATATATATATATATGTAA
>NC_068995.1:4691371-4694671 GCF_001194135.2 Octopus bimaculoides | reverse complement strand
TATATATATATATATATATATATATGGGAGAATATACAAAAAATAACAACAGACGAGGACAGGTGGTGTAAATAACAAAAGTATATATTAGTATGACGCTCGGGAATACGGAAAGTCTTTGACGTTTCGAGCTACGCTCTTCAACAGAAAGAATACGGAGACAAGGAGAAAAACATGAATCGAAGGATATATTAAGCTAAATATTTTAAGAGGCAGAAAGGAATTTATTTTTGCATATATTTTTCTGTTTTCATCTTATTTTCCTTATAATTAGTGGCAGAATTGTTAATACACCGGACAGAATCATTCTTGGCATTTTGTCTGGCTTATCAAATCTGAGTTGAAACTCCATTGAGGTTGACTTTGCCTTTCTTCATTTTGGGTCGATAAAATAATTGCCAGTTGAACATTGGAGTTGAGATTATCGGTCCTCACTGTCCTGGATAGAAATTTCAAAGCTTTGTGCCTATAATAGAAAGGATTATTACATTGGATAATTCTCCCCTTAGTTATAGGGGTTACCTGCAATTAAGTGGCTGGCATTAGGTAGGGCATTTAGCCATAAAGACCATGCCAAGGCACACCTCACTGGTGTTGATGCCATGTAAAATACTCTCAGTCCACTCTGTAAAGTGGTTGGCATTTGGAAGGGCATCCAGCCATAAAAACCATATCAAATCAGATACTGGACCACGAGGCAGTCCTTTAATTCATCAATTCTTGTCTAACCATCTGACCTATGTCAGCAAGAAACATGGATGTTAAATGATGACGATAAATATATGGCAGAATTTTTAGAGCTGTGGACAATCTCTCGGATTTATGATTTACTGCAGATATGTATATACATACATACGTACATGACAGGCTTCTTTCAGTTTCTATCTACCAAATCCACTCACAAGTCAGCCCGAGGCTATGTTGAAAGACACTTGCCCAACGTATCACGCAGTGAGACTGAACCTGGAACCATGTGGTTGGCAAGCAAGCTTCTTATCACACAGCCACGCCTGTGCCTATGACATGGTTTTGAGGATATTTAAATACTACAAGTGCTAAATTTTAAATATCACGAGTGCTAAACATTGAAATTTAATTATGAAATACTGTAATATTGCGCAGAGAGCAATAACGCACGAAATACGAGGCATCACTGGTTAGTTCCAGTTACAGGCTGTGGTAGTTAACGTGTTAATTCAAAACAATGTGAATAAATAAGCATTACTTTTGACAGAATTATGTGAATGCTAAAGGGTTAAAGTGATCTATATCCATTATCCATTTCCACTAAATTCCTGGCCATCTTCCTCCTCTAGAAATGGTTATTGATGTTGGTGAATAGCTCTTTGTCAGCTACTTGGATTCAGAACTCAAAATATTGGCCAGGGTGCCTCTTAATATTTTGTTACATTCCTCCATGTTATGGGATCAACTTAATATTTTTTTGTTTTCTATAACCAGGTAAAATATATACCAGTTACCTACTGGGGTTGGTGTAATGCACTGAAACACCACCCTCCCTCCAGCTCCCACTCAATTCCTTCCCAAGAAATAAATTCTTATCTGATTGATATCACTTAATTTGATTAATGAATCTGATTGGTAAATGGTTATTTGATTGATGAATCTCTATTTAATTGTCATCCTTGTTGTTGCTCTACCAACTCAATCCTGATCAAACAGAACCTATAATGAAAGACACTCCATCTGTGGCCTCCATGTCTTACCCTCAGACATAATACACCTAAGGATATTTCTTTTTTTTGTTCTGTTTCTGACAGGATTACATAATTCAATGTATCCTTCCCTTTCGTTATGTTGGCAGGATATTTGGCTGTTATTTCTACCAGGTACACCAACCCTATACATTCTTTGTCCTTGGCTCATACTAGGTTCGTTACAATCAACTTTTACCCCAAATCTCACTATGTGTTTAATATTTGTTGAATCCATGGTATCAAGCTGGCAGAATGGTTAGCACACCAGACAAAATGCTTGATGGCGTTTCTTCCGTCTTTGCATTCTGAGTTCAAATTCTGCTGAGGCTGACTTTGCTCTTCATCCTCCTGGGGTCAATAAAATAAGTACTAGGTGAGCACCCCCACCCTCAAAACTGCTGGCCTTGTGCCAAAATTTAAGACCAATATTTGTTGAATCTTAATTCTCTTTACAAAGATACAGAGACATTCAGTTGTGGCCATGCTGGGGCACTACCGTCTGTTTTCTTTTTTAATGTAAGAACTTTTATTTATTTGTGTGTGTAACTGTCTATAATAGTTTATCATTATCATTATTATCATTATCATTATTATTATTATCATTATTATTATTATTATTATTATTATTATTATTATTATTATTATTATTATTATTATTATTATTAAGGGTGGTGAGCTGGCAGAATTGTTAGCACACTGGACGAAATGCTTAGTGGCATTTCGTCTGTCATCATGTTCTGAGTTCAAATTCTACCGAGGTCGACTTTACCTTCCATTCTTTCGGGGTCGATAAATTAAGTACCAGTTGAGTACTGGGGTCGATGTAATCGACTACCCCCCCCCCAATTTCAGGCCTTGTTCCTATAATAGATAGAGAGAGATGGAGATAGACAGACAGATCTATCTGTCTGTGTATTTGTAATGTCTCGTTTTTGTTGACATGAGGCTAATAAAAAAATATGAATACTAATAATAATTACGAGAACAGCATTAGATAATGTTTTTATCAATTTCATGTGAGTTTGTACTGTACCACCAAGTTTGCACCGTGGTGTATTTGAGGTGTGCAGTCGTGGCCCTTTGGAAATGCAAAATTGTTTGTTGCAATAATAATAATCCTTTCTACTAGAGGCACAAGGCCTGGAATTTTGGGGGAGGGAGACTAGTCGATTACATCGACCCCAGTGTTTCACTGGTACTTTATCGACCACGAAAGATGAAAGGCAAAGTCGATCTCAGCGGAATTTGAACTAACTAATAATTATAATAATCCTTTCTACTATAAGCACAAGGCCTGAAATTTTGGGGGAGGGGTAAATCGATTAGATCGACCCCAGTATGCAGCTGATAATTTATCGTCCCCGAAAGGATAAAAAGCAAACTCGACCTCGGCGGAATTTGAACTCAGAACGTAGCGGCAGACGAAATACTGCTAAGCATTTTGCCTAGCGCGCTAGCGGTTCTGCCAGCTCACTCTCTTTTTTATTTAAAAAAAATTTTTTTTTTAGTATTATTATTATTATTATTATTATTATTATTGTTGTTCAGTAGTTTTATTTTTATAACGTGCTTTCACTTCACT
>NC_068995.1:4688221-4690278 GCF_001194135.2 Octopus bimaculoides | reverse complement strand
TTTTCCGCAAACCTCGAATGAAAAAACTCAGACAATCTGGAGAACTGTTTGGAATAACGAAATGGCGAGTGATATTGCAAACAAAACAAAACAAGAACTTTGACTCTGATACCAAAAATAGGTTTAAAAATAATTACCGTGCTTTTGGTAAGAAGAAATTTATTAGAAACAATTTTACAGCTTAGACGCATACACAGGTTTTTGTAAGCGAGGGCTTTTTTCGGTATCTTTAAAATTTGAATGTTTTGTGAAAGGACAGGATATATTATTAATGTAGCTGATCGTTAATCTTGAATAGAGATGACGGTCATGGTTGGATTTGCTTTGATTATACGTTTCTCGATTCAAAGACGATCTGGCATCCAACAACTACAAAAAAAAACAAACAAACAAGAAATAACCACGTACTCACACACACAAACATGAGTATAGACATTTATTTAAAAATTTAATTCACTTTTTATTGAACATTCAGAAAGTCTGAGGTGAATTAAAATCATTGACTCAACACTTTTATGGTTTTAATGAAATATCAATAAACTATTTTTTCGATTGTGTTTTTATGATTTAACTGTATTATAAGTACTCTCTCTTTTTCTTTCTTTTTCTCTCTCTTACATATACACTCATACACACAAATACATTCACATCCAAATACATTCACATTGAAAGTTATACACTAGCTCATACATATCTTTTCTCCCCACCACCGCGTGACAACCGGTGTTGGTGTGTTTATGTCCCCGTAACTTGGCAGCTCGGCAAATAAGTACCAGGCTTTGAAAAATATTAAGTACTGGGGTGGGTTCATTCCACTAAAAATACTTCAAGGTGGTCTAATTATGGAAACAAGTAAAAGATAAAAGTTGTATCGTGTTCACAAAGGCGGCGAGCTGGCAGAAATGCTTAGCGGTATTTTCTCTGCCGTTACGTTCTGAGTTCAAATTCTGCCGAGGTCGACTTTGCCTTTCATCCTTTCGAGGTCGATAAATTAAGTACCAGTTGCATACTGGGATCGATGTAATCGACTGGCCCCTGCCCCAAAATTTCGGGCCTTATGCTTAGAGTAGAAAAAGAATATTTCGTGTTCACAGTCGCAAAAAAGCACGTCTGATCGTTCGAATGCATTGATGTTAAATGATGAAGCAAACATGGCTTCTAAATAAAACTTGTCACTGAATGGTATGTAAAACTATTGGTTAGTTTAGCTCGCGTGATGACTGCCAAAGGTTGCACCGACTACTGGATTTCTGCAACGTACATCGACATAAACATTGAAGCGAAAGATCTCGCCAGCCTGTAAACGATAGAACACGTAAATTGCATCGCCAAGCAGCACCTATTTCACTCTTAATGATCAGAAGTATAATTCTTTTCCCAACTTTAAATATACATTTATTAATCATTCTAAAATTGAAAGTAGTAAATACGCTATCCTCACTGACTTCAATTCTGATAGCAGAAAGCTTCCTACATTAGTCCCATCGATTTCGTTGTTGATTTACAAACATATTTTGTTTGCATGACAAAAGCTATCTAACTTCAGACATCAAAACAGGAGATTGGGAAAATGGTTGATATTATTTATTCACCGTTACACATGTTTCATTTGTTAATAGGAGTTATGACATGCATAATGGTGAATAAATAATATCAACCATTTTCCCAATCTCCTGTTTTGATATACAATTAATATGCAGAAAATATTTTCCTGTCGTTTTAACGCTTATGCATACGTCTCATCAATATAACATCTACGGGTGTGACATATATATATATGTTCATACAGTACATTATATATTCATATGTGCATTCGTATCTATCTATCTATCTATCTATCTATCTATCTATCTATCTATCTGTCTGTCTGTCTGTCTGTCTGTCTGTCTGTCTATCTATTTCTTAATCTGTCGGTCTGTCTATGTCTTTGTCTGTCTGTCTCTGTCTATCTGCCCATCTCCCTATCTATATATACATATATTCAGATACACGTACATACATAATCATTATATATTGATCTTCATATATACGTCCATACATTCATATATATATATATA
>NC_068995.1:4685780-4688211 GCF_001194135.2 Octopus bimaculoides | reverse complement strand
ATTCATGCACGCGCGCGTACAGACACACACAGTCTATATGAGAGTAAAGTATCGAATTAATAAAATACCCTATGGAGACAAATGTGAAGAAAAACGAGACAAAATAAAAAAAAACAACAACAAAACCTCATAATGTCTGAAACCTTAAACATTACATAACAACAACAACAACAACAGTAATATAATAATAATAACAAAAACAATGGTACTATTTAATTCCTGTTGTATGTTTTATGGTTCCTGTTGACATAAACATTAAAGAAACAAACACAGTTATTCGACAACAACAATAACAGTTATAACAACAAGAAAAGAAATAATAATAATAATAACAATATAATCACGAATTTTCATAAAAAGTGTGAAAACAATCACATCGCAATACATCACATACGCACACACACACACACACACACATACACACACATATATATATATATATATATAGGTACACGAGCGTACGTAGACACAACACACACACACATATACGCAGAGACACGCAAATACTTATGTACGTACACGCACATATGCATATATACACATATAGACATATACACGTGCGCACATACAACCATTTACATATATATACATATATACACGCACAGACACACGTACATATACTCATACACACACAAACGCATATATGCAGGTACCGTCAAAAACACATACATATGTACAAATATACACATTCATAAGCACATATATAAACACACAAACATACACGCACACACATACACTAATATACATACAGTAATGTAACAGTTGTAAAACAAATTTATATTGAAATATACAAAAGAACATTAAAACTATATTTTACGTGGTTTCAAATACTATCTAATATAGAACTCAATACTCTGTGTAGAGTGCTTAGATATGTTTAATATTTCTAAGTTGACTGTCAACTCTGAATTTCATCCCTGGCTGAATTTCACCCCTAAAATCCTGAAGCTAAAACCAGTACAAACACACGAACGATGTTATAAATAACAGTACCGCCGATAGTTGTTGTTGACAAACAACGGCAGTAATATTATTCAAGGGAAAAGATCCCATTACACCGCCACAACGTCTTGTTGACAAACCACAGCAGTAATTGCTTTCACATCAATAGACGTCATTGATTGGTTGAAATTACCGAAATACGACAATTTTAACACGAAATAACTTCGAAAATAATGAATTTTCTTAAAAACGCCAAGAGTAAATGTTTTAAATGACACATTGTGCTGGCCAAAAGGAAAAGATCCCTGCCACCTACTGGTTACTGCAATAGAAAAAAAGCGTCAGTTTATATATCAATATTTATCAATATGAGTGCGTGATAGTGTGTGTATGTGTGTGCGTGTGCGAGCGTGCGTGTGTGTGTGTGTGTGCATGTGTGTATAATCAAATCGGGGAATTGGTTGGAATATTTGTAGCCCAGAAACTAAATGACTGCATTTGGGGTATCCACAAAGCCAGGTAGTGGATTTTGCTTTTATACCAGAGATTTAGTCTACGGCCGACACATCGACAATATATCTGGATCATTTAATACCTTTTGAACGCGCTACCCCCAATTCATCAGCTCTGTAATGATATTACGCTGCAAGTAATTCAGGAAGAAACAAATATTCAAGAGTCTCACAGACTGTGACAACGATTTGTTTGAGATTTCATACTGAAAGACCATTCCTTTTCACTAATTCATTTAATATTCTTAGACAAAACTATTCATTTCAAAGACGCTAATTTTCATTCTTCTTTAAAATTACATTGTAATCAAACACAAGACATCTGTTATCTGTCCAAATATAATTTTCAAGATGTCTTTTACAACAGAAGCGAGGAATTCATTCTTGGTTGACCATTTTTACAGAAGATTCGTTCTTTTTGTTTTACATTGTTTTGGAATATTTCTGTCTGCCTGACTGTTTGTCTGTCTCTCATTCTCTCTCTTCTCTTTCTCTCATTCTCTCTCTTCTCTTTCTCTCCTCTGTCTCTCTCTCTCTCTCTCTCTCTCTAACCATCGACACGTGTACGCACACATACATATATATAGGCAAACATATCTACCTATACACACACACGTGTATACATACATTCATATATATATATAAATATACACACACACATATATATGCATGCATGCATAAATATGTATATATACATACATACAAGCAACACATATTTATCTACATATATACATATGTGTATACACACGTAAATATACATTTACGTATATATACAGACATACATATGTATATAATATATATATGCACATATATATTCAAAGTATCAATTATTGGTTTTTGCTATAATATAAATATACATATATATATCTATGTACATATATCTGTGTATATATGCATATATATATATTCATACACATGCACATATGCATATATATATATATATATGTATATATATATATATATATATATATATATAT
>NC_068995.1:4682680-4683470 GCF_001194135.2 Octopus bimaculoides | reverse complement strand
TTGTTGTTGTTGTTGTTGTTGTTGTTGCAAATGAATATTAAAGAAAAAAATAAAAATAAAAACGAAAAAATATTTAAAATTGAAACTTTCTGAATATTCACGAGTAAAATTCCAGTTGCTGTTTGTGTGTGTGTGTGTGTGTGTGTATGGTTGTATGTGTGTATATGGTTGTGTGTGTGTGTGTGTATGGTTGTGTGTGTGTGGTTGCGTGTGTATGTGTATGGTTGTATGTGTGTATATGGTTGCTTGTGTATGTGTATGGTTGTGTGTGTGTATGGTTGTGTGTGTGTGTGGCTGTGTGCGTGTGTGTGTGCATGGTTTGTGTGTGTGTATGGTCGTGTGTGTGTGTGTATGGTTGTGTGTGTGTGTGAGTGTGAGTATGGTTGTGTGTATGTATTTATGTGTATATATAGAGCAATGTATGTATGTATAAATGTATACACGTATCTATATGTCTGAATACTAGTGCGTGCGTGCGCGTGTGTGTGTATGTGTGTGTATGTGTGTGTGAGAGTGTGTGTATATGGTTGTGTGTATGTATGTTTATGAATATGTATAGCTATGTATGCACGCACGTATGTGTATATGCATGTATCTATATCTTTATCTGTGCATACTTGTGTGTGTATGTGTGTGTGTGCGTGCGTGCGTGTGTGTGTGTTTGGTGTGTGTATGTATGTCTGTATACAAGTGTGTGCGCGTATGTGTGTATGTATATTTGTGCGTGTTTGTGTGTGTATGTATGCCTGTGTGTATGTTAGCATGTGTTCATTTACGTATATATATATAT
>NC_068995.1:4678855-4679379 GCF_001194135.2 Octopus bimaculoides | reverse complement strand
ATATATATATATATGTATATATATATATATATATTGGTTAGTATATTACTATTGCTTCACGCTTGCAAAACTTCTGCAACCATTCAGATGCTCTTCATAGATTCACGTAAAGTCATTGTCGCCGTGGATCATTACATGTTTACCCATGAACATGTACTCTATACCACGTATTGAGTGCTCTTTTTTCATTTGTACACTCACTCACGCGCACAAACACATACATTATATATGCATTAGATATCTGAATACCATGTAGAAATAAAAAATACAATAAATGATATCTCTTCTGAGTACATCTATTTTAGCAGGTTGCGTGTTCTATGACATAGATTGTGTTTTCTCCGCCATTATTATTATTATTATTATTATTATTATTATTATTATTATTATTATTATTGCTGTTTTTGTTGTCATTATTTATGGGGAAAAGAAAAAAAGTAAATGAAAAAAAATTAGCAAAATGTATCTTAGAAAATCCACATGAATTTAGAAAACACTGCAAATAGAAGAATATATAAAAATTA
>NC_068995.1:4674965-4678355 GCF_001194135.2 Octopus bimaculoides | reverse complement strand
ATATATATATATATATATACATATACTTATATATATTTTTATACGTACATATGCATACATACATGTATATATTTATATAATGCATGAGATAATATATAAATATATAAATGAAATAAATATTTCAATAATACAAATATATTCATAAAATTCAAATAAGAAAATATAATAGATTCATTTTCTTGTAAAAGAGAAGGAAAAAATCTGTTATTGACGAAATGATGTTAATACATACAAGAATATAAGAGAGAAAAGTATGTGATGGATTTAAAAATTACATTTAGACGGAAACTTAAATAACATGAAAATACCATTCTTAAAAATGTATTCTATGTCACTTAAAAACACATTTTAAGTTTTCCACCATTAAAAAGCAAACTTTGTCTCGATGTTGTTAAGGTCTTGTCTGAAGTAACTAAAGTAAAACATTTAATATTCGGATGTTTTTTTTTCTTTGTGGACAAATCCAAGTGTAATTCGGTTAAAGGATTGTTTTCTATACAAATAACATTTTATTAATATTCTCTTTTTTTCCTATTTTTTACTATCGGCACCCCAGCGCTATTTGAACTTAGGATGTATTTGTATGAAACTACGCACTGTTATATAAATACATTGAGTCAGACTTACTACTGTTACATTTAGTCAAAAACTGAAACAACATTAAGATACTATTCTTTAAAATCTATTCTCTCTTAGTTAAAACATGCTTTTTTAAGTTTACTTTTCTAAAGAAAACTTTATCAAAACATTAAGAGCTATTCGGAAGAGGAAAAAAATTGCTGAAATATTTAAGAGATGTTGTTTAATCCAACTGAGTAGATGCACTATCAAAAGCGTTCTACCTGTGATCATCCTTTTGTCTTTTTAGGTCTATCTAGAACTATATTATATAATGTGACCTTCTGGACAACACTGTACCTTTGTTTAAAACACTTCTCACCAATGCTAACCAATATTTGAACTATTTATTTAAAATACAAGATTCTTGATGAGAACTCGTGTTCTACGGCAGATATAATTGTGCTTTGAGACATTCACACTCGCTAATAACACTCACGCATATTACTGGTATTCTACTTCTGTTTTATCTGGGTAGAGTCTTACTGCCTTTATATCTAACGCACTCACCGGTTCAATTTCCATTCATTTATTATTTATATTTTTTTTCTTTCCCAAAATTTTCGTTGCTTGGAAGATGACAGTCGCAGTAGAAGACCTTCAAAATTGAATGAAAATGTTTTGAAGGCAAAAATCGAAGAAAACTCAAATATTACAACTAGAGGACATGCAGAGGAGTTGGAAGTTTCTAAAAGTACGGCTCACGAACACCAAGTAAAGCTAGGATAGATTTCTCGCTACAGTGTATTGGTCCCGCAGAAACTCTCAGAAAAGAATTGCTTGGACCGGTATTCTGTTTGTGATGTGCTTTTGAAATGGAACGAAAAAATATCTTTTTTGAAACAACTTATGACTGGAGATGAAAAATGGATTGTGTACGAAAACGTAGTGGGAAAAAGATCCTGGAATTTGCGTAAGAAGCCCCCAAAACAGCAACCAAAGACGAATATCCATACCAAAAAAGCCATGCTTTGTGTTTGGTGGCATTATTTATTATGAGCTTCTTCCACAAAACCAGACCATTAATTCTAATGTGTACTGTCGTCAGCTGGCTAATATAAGCCAAAAAAAACAAAAAAAAAAACTCAAAGAATTGAAACCAGAGATTTCCAACAGGAAAGGGGCAGTGTTCCAACAAGACAATGCCTGACTACACGTGTTTTTGGCTATCCGAACAAGATTGCATGAACTTGGCTGGGATCTCTTGCCCCATCCACCATATTCTTCCAATATGGCGCCATCCGACTACCCTTGCATTTGTCTCTACAGAACTCATTGCAAGGAAAAACATTGAACGATTTCGATGGAGTCAAAATGCATCGAGATAACTTTTTTCTTCTAAACAAGTCACATTTTATGTTGATGGAATATTTAAATTGTCTGAAAGATGGGTAAAGGTCATTAATAATAATGGAAAAATTATTTCACTGCATAAAATTTATTGTAAAGTCAATTATTTATATAAAACGCTCATAACTTTTTGGGCAACCTAATATAAATCTATCTATCTATCTATCTATCTATCTATCTATCTATCTATCTATCTATCTATCTATCTATTAAGGTCTATTGTTATGTTCTGTTATAATAAACACAATTTATCATTCTTAAAGTGGCTGAAACTTCGAAGTCGCTATCAATAATATTCTTGCTTAAGAATGATATATATATATATATATATCAAACACCGTCATCACAAACTACTCAAAAGATATTTCAGTCGGAAAAAAGAATCCTGCAACATTAGCGCACATACTGTACAAAATGGCGGTAGAGAAGATGCATGATGGGAAGGCTGTGCCATGGTGGGGAGAGAAAATAACATTCAGATTATATCTTACATTGGCCAAACATTTGATTGATAACCTCCAGATGAATGTTTTGCTGGCGGTTCGTGTTTTATTTCTACTATTGTTCTGTCAACGTCGATCTGCAATTTCTTCTCCGCCTAACGATCGAATACGACATTTTTTTTTATATCTATGCATAAGTATACCTAGATATATATATGCGTACGTACATACATACATACATACATACACACATATATAAATACGCACGTATATGTATGTGTCTGTATTGAAAATGTGTGCGTGTATATACATGCGAGTGTGTAATTTATATATAAGTATATATATATACATTTATATGAATATTTATGTATATATGCACGTATATATATATCTATATATCTATATATCTACGCATATGTGTTGTATATGTGTGTATATACATATAAACGCATCATATGTTCATGCACATACATATACTTATACACACACACACACACACATATATATATCCCCATGCATAAAGGTATATATATATATATATATATATATAGACACACACACACAAACATATACATATCTATGTATATGCATATATGTGCATTTAGGTACATATATGCGTATGCATATATTTATCTTTATTTGTACATATATAAATGAATACATACATACATACATGCACGCACACACACATACACGCACACACAAACAAATGTGTGTATGTGTATAGAAACGTGTGTTTATATATGTGTGTGTTGACGTTTGGGTGCGCATGCGTTTGTGTGTGCATAAGCTTGTTCTTGTGTGTTAATCTGGATTACGGAAATTGGTCTATCAATTTTGAAATATTCCTGAAATAGCCTTCAGCAGAAATGTAATAATGGAGTGAAAAATAAATATATACAAACAAAATAATATATATATATATATACACACAAAAAAATGATAATATATATATATATATATATATATATATATATAT
>NC_068995.1:4674328-4674955 GCF_001194135.2 Octopus bimaculoides | reverse complement strand
TATATATATATATATATATATATATATATGTATGGCAATAATGACAATACGAGTACTACCACAACCATCACCACTACTACTGCTTCTTCTACTACTTCATGATCTTCCTCCTCCCACCTTATCCTTCATCTCCTTATCACAACAGCAACAGGTATAAACTACTACTACTACTACTACTACTACTACTACTACTACTACTACTACTACTAGTAGTAGTAGTAGTAGTAATAATATAGATAACAATGCAAGATTAAAATGTACCAGAAGTCAACTCTTCAACAAACAGAGAGAAAAAAACATGTTTCGTTGTCGAATAAATTTAACGTTCAAGAAATAAGTCGTTGTCTTCGACTAAAAAAGTATATATATATAATAAAAAAAAGAAACGAATAAAATAAAATAAAATAAAGTAAAAACTGGTTATTCCTAAGAGACGGTAGTGAAGTTCTCGTGTCAGAATCGGTAAGACCATAGAAAAGCAAAATAATATTGTTTTTATCCCATTAAAGAATCGCCCACTTCTACTAAAACATCAGCTATTCTTAGATGGACTTATAACGTGAAACGGATACCGTTGAAGAAAACAAAAGCCTCCAAATATCTATATATATATATATATATATATAT
>NC_068995.1:4671681-4674135 GCF_001194135.2 Octopus bimaculoides | reverse complement strand
TGTATATATATATGTTTGCATGTATGCATGTGTGTGTTGCGTGTGTGCATGTGTGTGTTGCGTGTCGGGTTACAAGCGATGTAAAATAGACTTGTAAATGTGTGAAACATGAGTAAGGATTTAAAATAATCCTCTTAGTGCTAATCCTGATTGAAATCGAACTTCCTGTGGCTTATTGGATTCGTTATAGTTTCGGATCTTTCGCCTACGATCCTCAGCGGAGAGAGTGGTAGGAACGTACAGCGTTTATATATATATATATATATATATATATGTATATACATTGGAGGTTCTGTGATGTATATATTTATGCATATATGCATATATGTATATATGTATATATGTGTGTCTGTGTATATATGCACACATACATAATACAAATACAAACACGTATATATATATATATATATATAGGCACACACACACATATATATACATACAGATACATAAACACAAATATAAATATGTATATCTGTATGAATGCATATATATATATATATGAATATACATACATACATATATATATATATATATATATATATAAAGGAACACAAACTAATAGTTTATACAGTTTACACGTGTTTCATGAGAGCGGGAAAGTATGAATTACGTAAGCATAAAACCCCGTCACATAAGCAAATGTTGCCAGCTCTATTCATCGGAATTACTCCGTAAAAATATAGCACTAAGAAAGACGAAGGCCCTTATGAATATTTTCATAGGAGAATAGAATAGAATGAGAAGGAAGTGAGAGTGTTATTGTTCTTAAAGCAGCGAGTCGGCAGAATCGTTAGAACGATGGAAAAAATACTCTCTCACACACATGCACACACACACCCAATAAAATTATTTGATCGCTTCGGTCATTTTCGTCAAATCGTTATTTTTGGCTATGAAAAAGCAGAATATGCAATTAAACGAAAATTTTTCCCATTTTAGAAAAAAATGCCTTTATCGATATACTTTATTATTTCCTAATATGTTTATCCACATATTTTGTTATCTCCCACTATCTCTGTCTATATACTTCAGTATCTTCTAAGATACTTATCGATATAGTAGATTATATGCTAGTATTTTATTGTCATATCAATTATCTGATCATTCTAGATTTCATAGTACGGCAGTTTTTCTTATTGTTGTTCTCTTGTTGCTGGTTTTGCTTTGAAAAAAAAAATACTGTGGTCGATTTGTTCAACAAAACCCTTCGAGGCAGTGCCCCAGCATGGCCGTAGTCCAGTGACTGAAATAAGTAAAAAAATAAAAGAGAAATAGGATCTTCTGTCATGTTCTGTTCATAAGTTTGCCTAACCAGAGTCGACCTGGGGCCAAACAACAACAACAACATGAAGGAATCAATATTGTTTGCCTAAGATCAGCTGACTGACAGAATCGGTGGAGCAGCAGATAAAATGTTGGTCGTTGACTAACGGAATCGGTGGAGCAGCAGATAAAATGTTGGTCGTTGACTAACAGAATCGGTGGAGCAGCAGATAAAATGTTGGTCGTTGACTAACGGAATCGGTGGAGCGTCAGGCAAAGGTAACTTCGAAGATAGTTTTTTAAAGTCAACGAAATGGAAGCGTGAAAATATTAATACTTTAACACTTTTTGGTTTTTAACCATTTGTCTGGCATTAAAACAGCATCAAATATTCTTCCATAAGATCTGTAGATAAATTGAATAAAATCTTCTGTTGCTTCCTTTCCGTTCTAGAAGATTCTTCAGAATACCACAACCAATATCCTGGTATTGACAAGATAGAAATCGACCTTTAGGTTTTGATTTTCGTTAGACATGTCTGGTCTGTTGGAGACTTCTCTCTTTCCAAACTATGTTGAATTTTCCAAGTAATATTAATAAAAATATATAGGTAGAATAGTTAGCACGTCGGACAAAATGTTTAGCGGCATTTCTTCTGGTTCTTTACATTCAGAGTTCAAATACTACCTATATCAACTTGGCCCTTCATCCTTTCGGGGTCGATAAAAGAAAGTACTGATATCAACCTAATTCATTTTACTTTATTTTTTGATATCCAATCTCGTTTTTGGATTAGAAAAGGTTGCAAGACGCAACGAAAATTTTAGGTAAAATAAATAAATGAGTGGAAACTTTACCAGTGAGTGTGTTAAATTATAAGTCACTAAAAGAAAATGACTCTCCCCAGACACAACAAAATTTAATATTCAAATTAATCCGTTAACCCTCACGCGCATACACAAATAAAAAATAAAACAATTCAATATATTTAGTCTGTTGGAATAAACGTGTAATTTTTTAATGCCTAATTTTCCCTGATAATATTTTGCCCATAACTCACAAATGCAAATTTAATGCATAAATTTGTAATTTATTCAATGAGTACATATGGAAACAGCTGTAGGAAGAAATGATTATTAATTTATTAATAACTAAATATTAACCGCTAATTCTCCATTTTTTTTCTTAATT
>NC_068995.1:4671160-4671671 GCF_001194135.2 Octopus bimaculoides | reverse complement strand
TATATTTATTTATATATATGTGTGTGTGTGTGAGTGTGTGTATGTGTGTATGTGTGAGTGCGTGTGTATATATGTATGAGTGTGTGTGTGTCATTGTGTCTGTGTTTGTCGCCTGCTACTGCTTCACAACCGATGTTGGTTTGTGTGTATTCCCCCTTTACTTAGTGGTTCAGCAAAAGAGAACTATAGAATAAGTAGCAAGTTGAAGGGAAAATGCGTTCTGGAGTCGATTCGTTCGACTAGAAACCCTTCCAGGCAGTGCCCCAGCATGACCGCAGTCCAATGACTGAAACAAATAGAAGCTAAAAGCTAAAAGTATATATGTGTGTATACATATGTATATTTATACAGACATGCGTATATACAAACATACAAATATTCATATATTCCTATGCATACACAGACGCACTATACAAACATACATACATATATATATACGTACATATATATATATATATATATATATATATATATATATATATATATATATATATATATATATATATATATA
>NC_068995.1:4667832-4670716 GCF_001194135.2 Octopus bimaculoides | reverse complement strand
ACACACACACACACACACACACACACACACACACACACACACACACACACACACACACATTAATAATGTTCTCTCTTTCTTTCTCCCTTTCTCTCTCTCTCTCTCTCGCACACACACATTCATTTCGATATTTGATATCTTTCTATTCGTTCTTCGCAAGTATTTATCTTTTGCATTTGTCTTGCTCGCTCTATGTATAAGCATGTATGTATGTATGTATGTATGTATGTATGTATGTATGTATGTATGTATGTATGCGTGTGTGTATGTATGTATGCATATCTGTGTGTGTATGTATGTATATATATATACGCATATACACATACATATACACACATATATACATATTTATAGATATATAATGGATAGTAATAATTTTCATCATCATCATCATCATCATCATCATCATCATCATCATCATCATCATCATCAATCTGCCAGTGGTGAGCTGGCAGAATCGTTACCGCGCCAAGCAAAATACTTACTGGCATTTCTTCCGTCTTTACGCCCTGAGTTCAAATTCTGCCGAGGTCGACTTTGTCACTCATGCAGTTGGGGGTCGATAAAATAAATATCATTTGAACACCGGGGTCGATGTAATTAACTTATTCCTTCCCCTCAAAAATGGTAGCCTTGTGCCAAAATTCAAAACCATTGTCGGTGGTGTTGCTCTGTCTACTGGCGAAAGAGGTGATGTGGTGGACGAGGCTGAAAGGAAACGAATGTGAAAAGACGCTCTTCCTCTTCGATGACGCTCTCATTCGACTTTTTAAAGTTCCACTTGGAAACGAAAGTGAAAGTGGAGAGGGAAGTGCTGCTTGCCAGTGAATTCCTGGCCCTAATTTAAATACGCACCTGTAGATTTGAGAGAATGAGAGACGGCTAGTATCTTTGGTGGTCAGAGTAATCCTGGATCTGTAGGGGTTCTCTGTTTGACCCTAGTTGGAATTTCTCCTGTATCAAGCGGACTGTATCATTTATGTTACTACATACTTTGTATACGATGTATACTTTTATTGCATTTTACTGTCTTTTCCATTTCTTTCTCTCCATCATTTATGTAAATCCCCACGCAAATTGTTGTCTGTCTTTGTGATGTCCCCTTGGATTTTTTAGCGAAGGTGTAACTTTTTACCTACACCTCGATCCTTGGAACTTATATATATATATATATATATATATATATATATATATATATATATATATATGCATATACGTATCAATTCATCGATCGATGGTTTCATCCATCTGTACTAATATATATAAATATATATACGCACGCACACACATATATGACTGCATATATGTATATACATACACCCCTCAGACACACGCACACATACACACATACATACATACATACATACATACATACATACATACATACATACATCTTACTCTCTCCCTCTCTTTGTATATATGGAGTGCTGGAGGGGGAGAAAATGGAGAGAGAGATAGAAAGAAAAGAGAGAACTGTGATATTTCGCAACGCTAGGGCTATAAGCGAAGTGAACGTAGGACATAAAAAACAACGAGGCCAATTATATGAACAACAACAACAACAACAACAACAAAAGAAAGCAAAACAAAAAGAAAGAGAAGCGGTCCACAAATAATGCAATAGCAAAATAAAAATAGTAAAAGAAAATATATTAATGTATATCTGTTAAGGAGGGAATTGTTTGTTGTTGAATGTGTTTGTTAGATAATAAATAAACCGAAGAATTCTAAATGGTGCCATAATGGTAAACTATTGCAAGGTAGGTGTTGATGATGATGGTGGTGGGGATGTTGCTTCCCAAAGAAGCGAAAAGTAACATAGAACCTTTACCATGGTCGAAGTAAAAAAAGGGATACAGTGTTTTTGAGAGGTCGTTAAGTACATCGATTGATTGATTAATATTGATAGGAGGTATTTTATCTTTTATCTTTTACTTGTTACTCAACCATCATTTTGTTCGACGCGCCACAGATTCTGTCAACTAACCCATCTTAGGCAGGTAATGTTGATGCCTTGTTTTTTAACCACAGGCCATCTCTGGTTGAGCAAAACTTCGATTAACACGTTTCCACGACTCTCCTCATATCTCCAGATCCAATAAGCCTCACCTTTTCCTTAATGCCATGTCGATTTTGGAGAATACTGGAACCTTCAGATTATCTCCATTTCTCTCGTCTAATCAAATGGTAGTTGGTGAGGTCATTAAGTTCATAACTCGGAAATATTAGAAGTAGTGACGTTGATTTTCTAATATCGGAATGCAAGTTCATATTCTGGTAGGATAAAGACCCCCTTCGGTCATGACTGACCATAGGATTGCACCTAGAAAGTTCTCCTCCGAGGTACAAGTCCGGGCAGGGTTGTTTATGGAAGACCAGCAGTCGCCCATGCATACCAACCTCCCGTCTCCTCACCACTGATGTTATCCAAGGGAAAGGCAAAGGTCGATACAGCTTGGCGCCAGTGAACGTCGCGACTTATTTCTACAGGTGAGTGAACTGCAGCAACATGAAATAAAGGGTCTTGCTCAAGAAGAGAGCAGAACACAGAACCCGGTCCGGTAATCGAACTCACAACCTCATGACTGTGAGGCCTGACGCTATAACCACTGAGCCATGCACCTTCACACATATTCATCGACCCCGAAAGGATGAAAAGTAAAGTCGACCTCGGTGGAATTTGAACTCAAAACGTAAAGACGGACGAAATACCGCTAAGCATCCCCCCACCCCTCGGCGTGCTAACGTTTCTGTCAAGTCACTGCCTCTAAATGGAGAATGTTGATTCCTAAAGGATAATGCTTTAAACGTCGGTAGGACAGGAATAGTTGTTTGTATTGCAACCCCCGTATATAACTGGTACTTTAATTTAGTAGGCACCTCC
>NC_068995.1:4664689-4667071 GCF_001194135.2 Octopus bimaculoides | reverse complement strand
TATATATATATATATTTATAATGTATAATATATATATATGTGTGCAATTATATATGTGTATAAGTATATATATATATATATATATATATATACAGAAGGAATATAAGAGACAGCCAGGTCTGTCCATTGGACACTTTGTAACAAGTATGGACTTGACAGAGCAAAACATTGGTACGACCACAAACCCGAAGGCATCGTCGAAAATAAAAATGCAAAGTTCTTATGGGATTTTATGATTCAGTGCGACCATGAGATAGAGAATAGGAAGCCGGACATAGTCTTAATTGAGAAAGAAAACAAACTATGCTGGATCATAGACATAGCTTGCTCAGCTGACAACAAGGTATGCGATAAGGAAGAAAGAAAATATGAGAGATATGACAGGTTAGCTTGGGAAGTTAAGCAGTTGTGGTCAATGAAAAAGGTAGCAGTAGTACCAATAAATGTCGGAGCCCTGGGAACAGTGAGCAAAAATCTCGATAGGTACGTGGAACTAATAGGTGCTGCAATAAGGGTGGAGCACTTGCAGAAAACAACACTGCTTGGAACCGCCTGCATACTCCGGGAGATGCTCGAAAAATAATAGGTGTTATCCTAGTTCACTGGTCGAGAACAGCTGACACCGTAGTACATCTCCAGCGTTAGAAGCTGTGCAAAGACAATGATAATAATAATAATAATAATAATAATAATAATAATAATAATAATAATAATAATAATAGTAATGGCTTCAAATTTTGGTTGAAGACCAGCAGTATCGGGAAGAGGGTTAAGTCAATTCCCGGTACTCAACTGGTACTTTATTTTATCGACTCCGAAAGAATGAAAGGTGAAATCGACCCTGGCGGAATTTGAACTTAGATCGTAGAGATCTATAACCAAATACCAAATGGCTGCTTAGCGGTATTTCGCCCGTCGCTACGTTCTGAGTTCAAATGCCACCGAGGTCGACAATACCTTTCATCGTTTCAGGGTCGATAAAATAAGTACCAGTCTTAGCAAGGGGTGGATGTAATCGACTTTTCCCCTCCCGCTGATATTACTGGCTGTGTCAAAAATTTAAAGCTATTTTTATTTCAACCATGTCTACGGCGAGGTAAAAGCAGTTATGTTCTAGAAATTTTGTGCTATTTTTTTTACCATTTTCACAAAGTTTGTAAATAATATAAGCTGTTGCTAAAATTGTTAATGCCATTCACTATGGTTTTCCCTGGAAAATTTCCATTATTTTGGTAACATCGCTGCTGCCGTTGTAGATATTGTGTATGAAATATTTATGAAGCAGATGGTTTACAGAAATATGCATTGCGGGCGTTGACATTTGTAGATTACAATTCCTCAAGATATGTTGTGTACAAGACATACTCTCGACATATAAATAGCAGAAAAAAAAAAGATTAAAAAAAAAAGAAAAAAGAAAAAGAAAAATCTCTGTGTACCATACCTAACGTATATACAACGCTGGAAGGCAAGATGTCGTGGTTTTTGTCTGAAATAAAATCTCTTCACAGATTTGTGTTAAAAGCATGATATATATGTTTAAGCAAAATTGAACACACACACACACAAGGTGTGTGTGTTGTTAGTTCGTGGGTCGACTGTGGTTTTAGGCGTAAGAGAATATCTTCTCGATGCGCCTGGTGTTAAAAACACTTGAAAGTAAGTCATAGGTAAGCGAGACAACTCACATCGGGTCACTTTCAGAGCGACAGACATCGATGTGTGTGCGTGCCTGCGTGTGTGTGTATGGCAAATGAAACACAGAAAATGAAATATACTAGAATTTATTATTAATCACGACAATTATTTCGACACATCTAGCTTCAATTCCTCGTGGGTGGGGGACACACACACACCCAACAACTAGCGCACACATACATATAGAAACACATCATAATTTTTCAAAATTTCAAATTCCATTTTACAGGTATATGGGACATGTATCAATGTATAATGTTTGCACGCCTACCATACTTTTCCCATCAAATTCCAGTGTAGTCGTAATCTACATTATATGAAAGTATTTGTAGAAAATTTCAATAATAAATTCTCAATTTTCTGAAAGTCATGAGGAAACAAATTCGATTCGTGTGAATTATCCGAAACTTCTCTCACCATCGCCAAACAATTTTTCAAAACAAACTCCTGCATAACAGGTACCCACACTGTTTGAAAGTTATTTACTCTCTTTTACTCTTTTACTTGTTTCAGTCCTTTGACTGCGGCCATGCTGGAGCACCGCCTTTAGTCGAGCAAATCGACCCCAGGACATATTCTTTGTAAGCCTAGTTCTTATTCTATCGGTCTCTTTTACCGAACCGCTAAGTTACGGGGAGGTAAACACACCAGCATCGGTTGTCAAAGCGATGTTGGGGGGGGGGA
>NC_068995.1:4663656-4664536 GCF_001194135.2 Octopus bimaculoides | reverse complement strand
ACACACACACACACACACACACACACAGACACACATATATATATATATATATACACATATATACGACAGGCTTCTTTCAGTTTCTGTCTACCAAAACCACTCACAAGGCTTTGGTCGGCCCGAGGCTATAGTAGAAGACACTTGCCCAAGGTGCCACGCAGTAGGACTGAACCTGGAACCATGAGGTTGGTAAGCAAGCTACTTACCACACAGCCACTCCTGCGCCTATATTTGCTGAAAATTTCATTAAAAAGCATTCATTTTTGCCGAAAGTTATGAGGAAAGAAATGCAGAGGTGGACACATTTATGTAGGTATGCCGTATTTTCAACAAAAGCAGTTTTATTATGTTGATTTCAGGGTTGGGTTTACTGAGTTTTCAGCGAAGCATCATATGTATTGCTTCTTTGATATATCTAAGCTTCCACCCATGACTCTCCATCAATTAAGGAAATGACACTGCATACAGATATATGATTTCTTTTTTCACACACCATACATGTTCAACCGTTCCTGATTTAGCAGTTTCTCCTTTCATTAAGGTGTTTTGATGTTCTTGTGTTCCGACAGCCATGTTGTTTCCTTTATAATACCTTCCTGGCATTCATGTTTACTCTATTATATTCATTTTTAGGTGTGTGTGTGTATGTATGTGTGTATGTGTGTGTGTGTGGGGGGGGGGACTTCCTCTCGTGGGAGTAACAAAGTCGTTTCGAAATCGAATGTCGATCTAGGTTTGGTTTCTCATAGTGCGACATTTCGAGCAAGTATCTTCCATCACAGAATTGGTAAATACCTTGTGAGTTGGATTTGCTTGGCGGAAACTGTGCGGAAGTCCGGTGCATATATATATATGTATATATATATATATATATATATAT
>NC_068995.1:4663099-4663422 GCF_001194135.2 Octopus bimaculoides | reverse complement strand
ATATACATACACATATATATTTAAAAGCTGCAAACAAAGAAACCAACAGGAGTTGCTAGAAATAACAGTCAAACCATTGTTTAAAACAGATATTTATTAGTTAATAAAATTCAAGAACGAAAGTTTACAGTATACTCTAGGATTTTATAAAATAAACTAGCTGGCCCCGTACCATCACACGCGCACACATACACACATAAACTCACACAGAATTGAAATGCTGTTTGTTTTTTTCTTTTCAGCGTTGAATGTTCAGTCTCCCACTTCCATTGCTCGCGCGCATGCACACACACATACACACACACACACACACACACACACAC
>NC_068995.1:4660771-4663089 GCF_001194135.2 Octopus bimaculoides | reverse complement strand
CACACACACACACACACACACACACACACAAACATTCACTCACCTCCCTTTCACATACACACACATATACTCACACAGAGTTGAAGCGCTCCCACTACGAGTTTGCCGTCACCCCTTCTTTCCTTATTCATCTATCATCCTTTCCTTTCTCATTCATATGTTGCAACGTAGAAAAACACAAGAGTATTATTACAATCAAAGATTATCTTTCTCGTATCTCCTTCTCCCCCTTTTGCTCATCCGCAGCATCTTTGGTTACTAGAGCAACAGAGTTTTTCGCCACGGTGATGTGTAAAATACTTGCTTCTGATTGACTAAAATACCCAAATTTTGCAAATTTTAAAGGCGTTTTAATTATGGATTTATACACAAAATGAATTTCATTTTCCTAATTAGTATACAAAGCTTAATCCAAATACCAAACTTGGAAACAATTGGAATAAAATTGAAAACAGTGACGAAGATCACAAAGATCCAAGGAAGGTATTATTCATGTATCTTAACCAAGCTTCGGCTTTTCAATGTCGTAATTTTTATATCTGAGTTTTTAAAGAACTCAGTGTAGTTGTTTGATATGACGAATGACAATAACTAATTCATAGCCATACCTTTCAATTGTTGTCGAATTTTATTATCGATGCGGAAATCAGCAATTCTTAGGCAGAGTATTAATATCTCCGTGCTATCATCAATTGGTAACAACCGTGCGTTTATGAAGATATGGTGAGCATATTTACAATGGTTCCAACTAACAAGACATTCCTTGTTGTCAGAACATCAGAAAGCTTTAATGAAATGGGAAATATCTAAGGTAGAAATGGCGGAAATGATACAGTAATAAGAAACTCATATTCACCAATCATTCGGCCCACGATCGATAGAGAACTATAGGGAAAATTTAGATAAAAGGAAAAAGCTGCGCACCTGGAAACCCAATCAGTAAACCTTGCTCTGACATCAGTTCAATATGGCGGACATCACTCAAAAATAGAATTAAACGACATTAAAGAAAGAGCATTAATTGTACATGTATCGGTTGAGGTTGTGAAGGCGCTTGACTCAGTGTTTAGATCGTCGAGCTTACGATTGTGAGGTTGTGAGTTCGATTCCCGGACCGGGTTGCGTGTTGTGTTCTTGAGCAAGACACTTTATTTCACGTTGCTCCAGTTCACTCAGCTGTAGAAATGAGTTGCAACATCACTGGTGCCAAGCTGTATCGGCCCCTTTGCCTTTCCCTTGGATAACATCAGTGGTGTTAAGAGGGGAGGCTGGTATGCATGGGCGACTGCTGGTCTTCCATAAACAACCTTGCCCAGACTTCTGCCTCGGTGGGTAACTTTGTAGGTGCAATCCCATGGTCAGTCATGACCGAAGGGGTCCCCGATCGGTTGAGGTAGCTTGTTACTATACTTCAGTTCAGAAATTAAGGTTCAGAGTTCAAATATCCAGTCGAGTAATTAAATGCATATTTAAATATGCAACAATAAATGACGCTAAGAAAGGAAAGCATGGTGTATATATACAAACAAGCTGGCGCTCCATCGGTGACGTCGACGAAGGGTTCCAATTGATCCGGTCAACGGAACAACCTCCTCTTGAAATTAGCATGTAAATGGCTGGGCACTCGACAGACACTTGTATCCTTTACATAGTTCTCAGGAAGATTCAGTGTGAAACAGAGAGCGACAAGGCTGGCCCTTTGAAATACAGGTACTACTTATTTTTGCCAGCTGAGTGGACTGGAGCAATGTGAAATAAAGTATCTTGCTCAAGGACACAACGTGTCGCCGGGAATTGAACTCACGACCTTATGATTGGGAACCGAATACTCTAACCACTAAGCCACGCACCTTCTGTATGTATATATTTAGACGCTGTTACTTCAAGTTTTATCTGCTCCGAGTTTCACCGTTCTAAAAAAGAATTATTTCACGTTTTCTCGAAGTTTTTACTTTCTTATGACGTCAACAACATACAATTCTCGCTTGTAAGAATCAAGTTTCCAAAGTGACATGAGAAATTCGAAGGATTGCTTTGGTTTAATGGTAGAACGTCGGTCATGTTCACACACACACGTACATACACACACATACTCTCTTTCTCTCTTTCCTTCCTCTCTCTCTCTCTCTCTCTCTCTCTCTCTCTCTCTTTTCTGTTTCTCCCTTTCTCTCACCATTTCGAATCTACCAAGTTTCTCATGTTCGATCTTATGCTCAATCTCTCACCCCTCTTTCTTTCTTTCTTTCTTTCTTTCTTTCTTTCTGTTCCCCATGCGCGCACGTGGGTGTGCGTGTGAGTGTGTGCATAAAACTCCAACC
>NC_068995.1:4659807-4660407 GCF_001194135.2 Octopus bimaculoides | reverse complement strand
ATATATATATATATATATATATATATATATATATAATATACAATATAGATTATACAATGTACATATGTATATACATACATACATATACACACACACTTGCATACGCACGTGCAGATGCAGATTCAGATGCAGATGCAGATGCACACACCACATATTCATATGGTCCCGTCTGTGTAATTAGTCATTACTTACCGATTGCCTCCAAGTTAAAATGACTGTCATCCTGTTTTACCTGTCACACTATTACACCTGTGCACTGTTTTAATCCAGCCTATTATCTCCAGCACAACATAACGGAAATATAATTACTTCCAATCTATATATTTTCTCATTATCACCTTAATTACTTCATTTGTGAGAGAAAAGAGAAGTAATTTTCCATTCATCTATCTTTGGCTCTCCTCGTTCTCGGATGCATATAATGTAAGTGTGCAAGTTTTGCAATCTGCATCTATCTATCTATCTATCTATCTATCTATCTATCTATCTATCTATCTATCTATCTATCTGTCTATCTATCTATCTATTTATCTATCTATCTATCTATCTATCTATCTATCTATCTATCTATCTATCTATCTATCTTAGTGGAGGGAAGGT
>NC_068995.1:4658237-4658811 GCF_001194135.2 Octopus bimaculoides | reverse complement strand
TATCTATCTATCTATCTATCTATCTATTTATCTATCTATCTATCCATCTATCTATCTACCTATCTGTATATCTATTTATCTATCTATCTATCTATCTATCTATCTATCTATCTATCTATCTATCTATCTATCTATCTATCTATCTATCTATTTATCTATCTATCTATCTATCTATCTATCTATCTATCTATCTATCTATCTATCTATCTATCTATCTGGTGAACACGTTCATTGCGTCCGTCATCTACTACCGCTGCTTCTGCTGCTGCTGCTGCTGCTGCTGCTGCTGCTGCTACTGCTACTACTACTACTACTACTACTACTACTACTACTACTACTACTACTACTGTTGTAGTTGCTACCGCTGTTGTTAGTAATGTACTTATCATCGCTAAAACCACCACCACTACAGTCCACTACCAAAACCAGCACTACCACCGCCACAACTACCACCACCACCACTAGCACTAAAACCACTGGTAACAGCACGACCACCTCCATCATCACCATCTCCATCACCACAACCACCTCCACCATCAGTCACCTCCACCATCAGTCACCTCCACCATCAGTC
>NC_068995.1:4657144-4658227 GCF_001194135.2 Octopus bimaculoides | reverse complement strand
CACCACCACCACCACCACCACCAAATATGACAAACATGTCGACGAAGGGAGAGCTTTTCACATATTTAACTTGGAGCGTGAGAAATCCTGTCTGAACGATATCGAATTGAGGAAAATTGTAAAAGCTTGGGTTAGGTGAGGTGGGGAGGAGATGGGTGGTGGAGCGTAGAGGAAAGATAGAAAGAAAGAAAGAAGGAAAGAAGGAAAGAAAGAAGGATAGAAAAGACAAGTTAATTCACAGCATTTATTGGCGGAATTTCCTCAAACTTCGAGGCCACAAGTCACAAGAAGGGGTCAGCATCAATCGCTCTCATTGGTTATCAATTTGGTGATCGCAAACTGCATTAATAAGATTAGATTCCGTGAAAGGAATCATCATCATCATCATCATCATCAACGCCACCACCACCACCACCACCACCATAGTCGTTGTCATCATCATCATCATCATCATCGTCATCATCATTATCACCACCACCATCACCACCACCATAGTCGTCATCATCATCGTCATCGTGGTCATCATTATCATCATCACCACCAGCACTACCCCACCTTAGTCATCCTAATCATCATCATCATTGTCGTCGTCGTCATTGTAGCTATTATTACTATCATCATCATCATTATCATTATTATTATTATGATTATTATTAATATTATCATTATTATTATTATTATTATTATATAATTTAAAAGAAATAAAAGAGGAAGCAGGAAATGGGGAGAGAGGAGAGAAAGAGAAGTAGAGTGGCCCATGAAAGGAAGAGTAAGAAAATGGCGGCAAAGAAAGAAGAAAAGAGAGCGTGAAGCGAATAAGGAGAGAAAAGAAGAGAAAAGCGAAAAGGTAAGAAATGCAGGAAAGAGGGAAAGATGAAAGAAGAAAGGGTCAAGCGAAATGAGGAAGAAGAGAAGAATCGATTCATTGAGAAAGGCGCTTGGAAGACCTATTTCAATATGTCTGCCAATAGGCGAAAGGATCATGGAATGACACGTGATGCATACATATTTACAAACACATAAATACATTACATGCACACATATATATATATATATATATATATATATATATATATATATATA
>NC_068995.1:4655006-4656511 GCF_001194135.2 Octopus bimaculoides | reverse complement strand
ATATATATATATATATATGCAGCGAATGTATACGAAAACAAGTACTGAAAAAAAACGGAGAATGTTACACAAATACAAATAACAGGACATAACAACAGGTGTTATATATACCCATACACATAGACAATGCAATTTCTCATAAGATGTTGGGCAATTTTCTTATAAAATCCTTAACTTTAGAATGACTTATGATGCGTAAATATACGATGCGTAAATATACGATGCGTCTATCTATCTATCTATCTATCTATCTATCTATCTATCTATCTATCTATCTATCTATCTATCTATCTATCTATCTGACTGTCTGTTTGTGTTTCTGTGTGTGTAACTGTCTGTCTGTCTATCTATCTTTTATACAGAGTATTTTACCTGAGACAAAATAACCCTCAAATAGCTTTCTTTAAAAAAATCTAGTACCGCTTGTTGTCATTTTATTTCAGGATAGACATGAACTATATTCAACCAGATATCTTCCTATTAATATAGTTTGTCTCAAACTAGAAGCTGTCCAGAGAATATTTATAAATCTCGAATGTGTTGGATGTTTTATTTTGCTGAAACCGTCAGCAAACGAACAGTACAAAATGTACGTACGTACGTACGTACGTACGTACGTACGTACGTATGTATGTATGTATGTATGTATGTATGTATGTATGTATGTATGTATGTATGTATGTCATTGCTCAGTTTATTTCAAGATTTCTTGCCAATAGAGAAAGAAGCGATTTCTAACTTAGCCCCAAAGCTCCTTTATTGGAATTTCAACATCAACAAACAGGGTATTTTTCTATGTATGTATGTATGTATGTATGTATGTATGTATGTATGTATGTATGTATGTATGTATATATGCAATACCTGGTCAGTGGCCTACGCAAAGCTCTCAAAAAGTTTTCATCATTCTCGACACAATCAAGATCTTGTGCAACTGAAACCCGAGTGTTGTTTTGGTCAGCTGAAAGTAGTTTTGGCACAAACTTGGCAGACATACGCCTCATACCCGAATCTCCAGTGATAATGGACTGAACTTAACCGGTTTCTCTCAGTTCTGCTGGTTGCAGACATTTTTTCGGTCATGTTGGAAACGTCTGAACTACTCGTACACTTATGAGCGGCTCATACACCCCTCTCCATACACTTTCTGAAATTTTGCGTAGGCCTCTGAGCAGGTATCGCCATGACAATTTTCCCTGTCATGGTCAATGCGACGATCACACGCTACACATGTTACTTCCAGGCTGTGCTTTACTCTGTGTGTTTTAGCAGACCTAGTATATATTATACATATGTATATACATGCATGATTGACCGTTGACTGGACACTATTCAATTTTTTTTCTCCGTGTTTTTCTCCTTGTCTCCGTATTCTTTCTGTTGAAGAGCGTAGCTCGAAACGTCAAAGACTTTCCGTATTCCCGAGCGTCATACTAATACATCCTTTTGTTGTTTACACCACCTGTCCTCGTCTGTTGTTTTTTCGTATATTCTCCCTAGTATAT
>NC_068995.1:4650702-4651724 GCF_001194135.2 Octopus bimaculoides | reverse complement strand
GAGAGAGAGAGAGAGAGAGAGAGAGAGAGAGAGAGAGAGAGAGAGAGAGTGAGAGAGGTTGAGGGAGACAGAGAGAGAGACATAAAGGTATGCATATATTATTACTAGAAAAAAAGTAATTATTATTGCTTGGCGATTAACATCCTCATTTGTATAAAATAATTAACATATTCATTGGAATAAAACAGTTACAAAATATAATTCTGGGAAATGAAAATGAATAAAAAAAACATGCTAAAATCAACTGGAAGTATAAAAATACAATATAATTAAATGAATATATATATATATTTAAATTAGAAGGATTATTTTTTTATACTTTGAACCTCAAGATCTAAAACGATGATTTTCGTATTTATTCTTGATATTTTTCGGCTGTTTCGAATGAAAATATACTATGGCTTACATTAAAGCCTCTGGCATACAACTTTTGGAATCTGCCAGAGCGTATTAAGAATAAATATGTAAATCATCGTTTCAGATCACGCTGTACACAGTGCAAATAGCGATTTAATACCGGTTGGTAGATACCACCAGTGATCAGCAAACAGTTTGTTTGCTGAAATTATAAACAAAGCCCGTGGCTTGTTTAGACTTCAAAGGTTCGAAGGTACTTCTGGCTGATGAGACACAGCATGTCGAAACACTGGTGCTCGAGAACACCTTGCAGCAATAAGCCGAGTGTGCTATGAACATATTGTCGTCGCAAAAGTGAGTTGTTCTCTTGTGACGTGCACAACAGTGATTAGCGTATCTGCGTTCGAATCTGCGTATTAAGATAAGAAATGCTAATCAACCTTGAACAGATAGAATATAATCTTTTATCTTTTACTTGTTTCAGTTATTGGACTGTGGCCATGCTGAAGCACTGCTTTGAGGAGTTTTTAGTCGAATGAATGCAGTCCAGTATTTTTTTTTGTAACCGCTAAGTTACAGGGACGTAAACACACCAACACCGAGTGTCAAGTGGCAGTGGGGAACAAAACCAGACACAATGACACACGCAGACACACACACACACA
>NC_068995.1:4649976-4650476 GCF_001194135.2 Octopus bimaculoides | reverse complement strand
ATTTAATCTCTAAACACATCAATAAAATGTTAATTTATGGCCAGTGAAGGTAGAAATTCATTTTCAATTCTGAATTGCCGATTTAAAAAAAAAAGAAGATATGAAGGCCACAACTCAACATTTTCCTTCTTTCCCGACATCACAAACAAACTAATTTTGCTGAGTCTTTTTGATAAATTTTTAATTTAGCTTTCAAAACCGTGTCAGTTTATTTCAATATTCTATTATAGTTGTTGTTATTCTTGCTGTTGTAGATGTATTTATTATTGTCGTTGTTGTTGTTGTTGTTGTTGTTGCAATGCTTATTGGTGTTGTTATTGTTGTTAATAAGAGTGCATGTTTTCATAAATGTGTTTCTCTATTAAATTATTCATCAGTTTCCTTTTCTTCTTTTCTTTTGTAATACCAATAACGATAATATTGCGTGAAACAATCTCTGTCGTAGAATATACATACATACATACAAATGTATGTCGTCATATATGTATGTATATGTATAT
>NC_068995.1:4644365-4647935 GCF_001194135.2 Octopus bimaculoides | reverse complement strand
ATATATATATATATATATATATATATATATATATATATATACACACAAAAAGTCATGATCCCTTTTAAGAGAACATCTAAATTTTCGATTTTTATTGAGCAACAGAAAGAAGCCGAATTTGTGCGTATGGATGTATGTATGTATGCATTTATGCATGCGGGTATACATTGTCCCTTTTATCTGTCCTTTCACCCAATACACACACTCAACATGCACATACACACACACAAACCAACATACATACGTATATATATGTATATATATATATATATATATATATATATACACACATGCATATACATACATCTATTTGCATATATATATATATATATATATATATATATATATATATATATATATATATATATATACATACATATATATACATACATTTATATGCATACATATATATCTATATGTGTGTGTGTGTGTGTTTGTATCATATAGAGATGCAAACACACGGACAATCATATATTTAAACGTCTCTCTCTTTCTCCTCCTCCCACTATATTTATATGCTTCTCTCTTTCCGTTTCCCACCCACACTATCCCCCTCTACTCCTCCCATTCTTTGTCCTTTACTCTGTCTCCCAGCGCCATTTCCTCCTCCTTTCCGTATATTTCTCAATCTCTGTTAATCTCTCGGCCACTCTCTATCTTTTTAGCTCATGTCTTTTTCCCATTTTACAGTTAACACTAAACTGAAACTGTCATCATTATAAAACTAGGCATAAAATCTAGTTTAGTAAACCCCAGAAAAAATGCTATTAGGAACAGCTAAGATACTTAGGATACTTGGCATCCAAGGGTACTTGCTGTAACCCAACAGGAGGGCTGTTGGCATCTAAGATTACTTGTTGTAGCCCGATGTTAGGATTCTTTTCTCTTCCAACAGTCTAATCTCTTGATCGTATACGAAAACAGTAATAATAATAATAATAATAATAATAATAATAATAATAATAATAATAATAATAATAATAATAAAAATATTATATATATATATATATATATATATATATATATATATATATATATATATATATATACACACATAAACACACCTACTCTCATACACACATCTATATATATGTATATATAAGGAGAGAACTATATCTATATATGTGTATATTTACACACACACACACACACATACACACGTATACACACATACGTACATGCCCCAAATAAATTAGCCGTGACGAAATAAACAGAGCAGGTAAACAAACACGTACACCAATCAATCATTTAATCAACAAACTGTAAAACAAATAAATTAATTAATTGCTGGTAGGGAAATCGCATTTCGTTTAGCAACAATAATCTACCACCAGGTATATTAAAGGTTTGGAAATCAATATTGCATTCTACTTTTGGCTTTAGCAGAGTGTTGTCTTCCTTTTAGAGTCAGCGCCGAAAGTTACAACGTTTCGGATACGAAAACGTCCATGTAAATAATGCGATCGAAGATAGATAAATCGGTAATGGGTAATGTACGTGCGAGTTGCCAGAAATGTGTTTAATATGTAAAATTGGTTTATCCAATAGAGTTACATCGCTAAGTTTGGTGGGTATTTAAGTAATGCATTCGTGGATAGTTGATGGAGTTGATGTGGTACAGAAGAAAGTGCATATACAACTAGTACCTATTGTTATGTCTTTGATCGCATTGTTTACATAGACGTATTCTTACACGAAACGTTGTAACTTTCAGTACTCGCTCTAAATTCAAACGAAAATCTGTAGAGATAAACTTTGAAATATATAAATACATAGACAACCTAGTCAGTTCATGAAAATAAAACGAAACAAATGAAAACGCACAAAAGGACGATAACAACAACGCAAGAAAAGAGTCAAAATCGTAAATATGATAAAAGAAAAGACACAACGTTTTAAACCTGAATAAAAGCCAGGACAAGGAAGCATTTCTAAAGGAGCACATGGCGGACAGAGAACGAGAAGGAAGCCATTTTGAATTGGAAATAACATTCAGTTAGTATTTTATTTTTCGAAAAGTAACGCGTTGGATTTTTATCTGAAGCTTAGAGGTTAATGTAAAATACTTTTGCCCCGAGAGAAGGATTATTGAAGATTTTATAATCGAAAAAATAGCGGCATGAGCGGTTATTGGTTCATCGTAAACAAAATGGCGAAACAGTTGTGAGTATAGAATAATAAAAAAAAAAAGACGAAGAAAGTACATCTTGAATGTCTCTGTGCATTTTAATGGGAGCGTGTGTTTCTGAGTGCGTGTGTCTGTGTGTGTGAGTGTATGTGTTGGTGCTTTGGTAAATTGAACATATGTGTGTCTGGTTGCTTGTGCAATTGGCATGTAATTGACGCGGTTGCTTGTTGTTGTGCTGTTTAGCCCCAAGTCAGGTCTAATCGAGCAGACGTATGATCAATAAATAGTAACCCTGTCATGATCATCTGTATTACTCTTAGATTTGGTGTGCAAAGACTTCGTTAATGAAGACGGCGAGGTAGGAGTTTAAGTGTTGGGGGAGGACAGTTGGTTGGTTGGTACTTCTAGCTCTGATCACACTGGCCTGAAGAATACCACTTGTTGGCTCGTAATTCATGCTGAGTTAATCACTGGCGTATTAGTATATACATACATACATACATACATACATACATACATACATACATACATACATGTTTCTCTAGGTTTAGTCTTATTACGTGTTACACTCGGGTCAAGTGTCTTCTGCTACAGCCGCGCAATGACAGATGCTTTGTGAATGGTATTTCCTAGGGTGAAACTGCTTGAGCCCATCGTGTATGTATGCCTGTGTGTGTGTGTGTGTGTGTGTGTGTGTGTGTGTATGTGTGTGTGTGTGTGTGTATGTGTGTGTTGATGTATACACATATATACACACATACATTTTCAAAGAGCTGAAAAACAGCACGTAGGTCAAGTTGACCTTAATATATGACTCGTAGTTTGGCAAGGAAGCTGCTGCTACTGCTGCTGCTTCTGCTGCTGCTGCTGCTGCTGCTGCTACTGCTGCTGCTGCTGCTGCTGCGGCAGATGATAATGATGATGATGACGTTTTCAGTCCACGTCAGTCTGCAAACGATATCAAGTTATTGTCACTGATTAAACTACAGAATGAAACTGTTTAAAGTAACATAAGACTCACTCTTGTTATATGTAACCCACGTCTCACCTTCTGCTCCTCCTCCACCATCTCTCATCATTCCTCCCCCTCTCTCTCTCGTTCATACACACACACATACTCTCTTTCTCTCTATCCTCTCTCTCTTTCTCTTCTGTTTCTCCCCTTCTCTCACCATTTCGAATCTACCCAGTTTCTCATGTTCGATCTTATGCTCAATCTCTCACCCCTGTTTCTCTCCTTCTTCCTTCCTTTCTTTCTTCCTTTCCTTCTTTCTTTCTTTCTTTCTTTCTTTCTTTCTTTCTTTCTTTCTTTCTTTCTTTCTTCCTTCCTCTCCTCTCTTCTCCCCTCCTCTCCTTTCAACCCACTTTTACACGCAATATGCGTTGTTACGTGTCGGGTGTAGCAAACCCCACCTCCCGTTCTCCTTCATTACCTAACCCCA
>NC_068995.1:4643180-4644343 GCF_001194135.2 Octopus bimaculoides | reverse complement strand
CAATGCATCACATTGATATTCAATACAAATGTTGAATTAAACCCTAGTGTATCGAAATGGCGATCCGGGTTCGATAGTCGAAAGACCCTCTCTGTTGTTTACTCAATTGTTTTCGTATATGTACATTTGTTTGCCTTGCCCAGGGGCTTAAAGCGGAACTGTTTCCAGAGGGACACGCAATCTTTCAGGATGATAATGCACCAATTCACATAGCTGAAGTTGTTACTGAATGGCACGAGGAACATTCTAGTGAAGTTGAACATCTTATCTGGCCACCCCAGTCCCCGGATCTCAATATTATCGAACATTTATCGTGCATTCTAGAAAAAGAAGGAGTCGATATCTTCCACCATCATCACTACAAGAACTGGAGACTGTTTTAGCTGAAGAATGGACAAAAATTCCTTTGGAAACAATTGAAACTTTGTACGAGTCCATACCTCGTAGAATTCAAGCTGTAATTACTGCCAAAGGCGGTCCTACCCCTTATTAAAATAAATTTGTTTCAAATTTTAAGGTGTTCCCATTATTTTGTCCCAACCCCTGTATATATATATGAATGTGTGTGTGTGTGTGTGTGTATGTTTATCTACTGCTATATCATATGTCCACTGTCATTTGACGTTTAGTTTGTAGGTGAAATTTCAATGGTGTTAAATCAACTTCCGCAGATATCACGGACATACTGACGCATCTCGACATTCATATATTCCAGAATATAGATATTATCTGTTCTTGTACAATTCCGAACATTTATGGATTCATTCTTTGATGACCCTTTCTTAATATTTCATGGAAGTTATCTGTTGATTTTGAGTAAAGACATCGAAATCCTCTCATTCGGTATTCTTGAAATGATATATCAAAATATGTTATTGAAATGTCTTGGGACTCACACACGCACTCTGTCTGTCTGTCTGTCTGTCTGTCTGTCTCTCTCTCTCTCTCTCTTTCTTTTTTCTCTCTCTCACACACACAAACATAGACACACACATTCTTTTATACATAGACACACACAATAAAAGCAGTCCTAAAAGAATAAAATACGATTCTGTAGTATTTGAAGTCACACACACACACACACACACACACATACATACACACATACACAAACACACACACACACACAAACACACACACACACACAAACACACACACACACA
>NC_068995.1:4639910-4642918 GCF_001194135.2 Octopus bimaculoides | reverse complement strand
ACACACACACACAAACACACACACACACACACACAAACACACACACACACACACAAACACACACACACACAAACACACAAACACACACACAAACACAAACACACACACACACAACACACACTGTGTTGTTTGTGTGTGAGTAATCTAGCATCATCTCCACCCCCGGCTTCCCTTCCAAAATCAGAGGTCCCAATTAGCAACACTAGCCAGATTTACCATTCTTCTCGCCGCCGATCCCTAACACGCTTAGAGTTTTCTATAGAACATCATTGTTGAGTAGCAGTAATAGTCGTGGTCGTGGTCGTGGTCGTGGTCGTGGTCGTTGTTGTTGCTGTTGCTGTTATCGACTCGGTGAAGCAAGATGGCAACAAAGAATGTGACTGCATTAAACAGAACTCAAATATCATCGTCACTGAGCAATCCAATATGGATTGATGTAGATAGTGTTAAAGAAACGTCTTTGATGTTTTCCGAATAACAACAACAACAACAACAATAATAATAATAATAATACTACTACTAATAATAATAGTAATAATAATAATAATAATAATATGATGATGATGATGATGATGGTGATGGGGGAGATGGAAGAGATGTAAGCCAGTAGTTATGGATATGAATTACAGAATCTGTGAGGAATCAGGATTCTACCAGAGTATGAAACCATTCTAGATCTGTTTGTTCCATCGCTTCCCATAGAAAAACCCACAATGTTTCCACACGAATTGTCTAAAGTCTAATAAACCTATCTCATCTTATTAAGAATCCTTGGTAACACTTTATTGTGTGTTGCGGCTGAACATCGCTTTAGATATTCTTGATAATCTTGGACAAAGACAGAATCGGTTCGATTCCAGGCTGAAACCAATCAGCTTTTATTTCACCGCTGCTAATGCTTTTTAAAAAATTTATAAGTGTCACCATTTTTCATTTCTTGAATCACAAGAATTACAAGCCTGGATTGCAATGAACAAAATGGAAAAGATTTAGAAGTCAGATCTACTCAGAACAATCAAACTATCATTTTTCAGAACATCTGTTGAGTCAATGTTGCTGTATGGATCAGGTACTTGGTCCCTGGCACAAGCACTTGAGAAAAAACTGGATGGTGCATACACTAAAATGTTTAGAGTTGTACAATGCACAAGCTGGCGTCAACGTATTACAAATGGAAGTTTATATGGAAACTTGCCCAAGATAACAGCTACAGTTGCTCAAAGACGGTTAGAATTTGCCGGACATTGTTGGAGAAGTAAACAAGAAGTTATACAGAAGCTACTATTGTGGGAAACAACTGACGGGAGTCGCAGTAGAGGAAGACCTGCTCGAACAGTCATCGATCTCAAACGATGCAAACCTAAATAAGGAGCAGTTGCTACAAGCAATGAAAAATCGTGAATTGTGAAGAGATTTTGTGTCTTGCAAACAACTCGCACATGCAAGTGCTACCAGTCGAGAACTCCGTATACCGGAAGCCAGCAAGTGTATGGGGTCATCAGGAGAGAATGCGCGCCGTTGACCCCATACATATACGCACACACACGTGTGTGCCTGTGTGTGATGATGCGTGTTAGATCATATAAATCTCGACACAAGTAACACAGTTGGTGAACTTACAAAAAAGATGAGGCAATGAGAAAACCCCTATGTAGTCACTAGATGTAATAGAAATAGCAGTCAAATACCACCCTAAAATCATATGCTTCCAACTTACTGGTAATCTATCTTTCGTATACGATCTTCGCAGTTTTAAAACAATGTAATTACACTTGAATAGACTTGTTGGTGTTGTGACCCTGACCTTTCCTAATTAAACTGATCTATAATGACCGTTGTTGCATTTTGAGTTTCCTAAGGCTGTCTAGGACTACACTATTCAATGTTTCAATGTATCATCTTATAAGTCAGTAAGGTGTAATTTCAATGTATATATCTATATCTCCACCTATATATCTATATCTATATATATGTATGTATGTATGTATGTATGTATGTATGTATGTATGTATCTATCTATATTTATATACATACACATATATATATACATACGTATACATACATACACACACACACACACACACACACACACACACTCACACACACATACATATATATATATACATATGGTGGCTCTTTCTAGTAATTACTACAAGACAAAGGTGGGGATGCTGGGATTGTATTATCGGATTTACAAATATTGGTAAATGGAAGAATGATGTTCTTAGTGAGGTTTTATTTACGTAAATCGTAATTTACCATTACGGAATCTTTTAGATTATAAACGAAAAATAAGCTGAAGATATGGAACTAATAATAGAATGAAATCCAACTCTTCCTATACAATCCAGATTATGGATATATTCCTTATCTAATGCACAAGAAATCTTTTTAAGAAGAACAAACTTTAAACTTTTCAGAGAATTAAAAAAAAAAAGATTATCGTATTTATTAATAAGAAGCATAAAGCGCTCGTATTTTACTGTTCAGACGATCTAAAAATAGCGAAACAGGAATTGGATTTCCTGCCTGCCTTTTGTCTGTCTGTCTGTCTGTCGGTCTGTCTGTCTGTCTGTCTGTCTGTCAGTCTGTCTGACTGACTGTCTGTCTGTCTGTCTAGCTGTCTCTCAACTCGCACACATAGATATGTGTTTAGATACTTAATGGAGTTATCTGCCTGTCTGTCTTTTTGCCAATCTATCTATCTATCTGTCTGTCTGTCTGTCTGTCTGTCTGTCTCTATCTATCTATCTATCTATCTATCTATCTATCTATCTATCTATCTATCTCTCTCTATATATATATATTTATTATAAGATCTGGTAATTAGTCATATATTAATATATTAATTAATATCGATTAATTATCAGGGGGCCAGCACATTTAAAGAATCAAAGAGATTCAGAAATATTATCTGCAATCTCAGGGGATTAAGGTACATTTTAAAAAATAACGTCGACCACTAACGTGGACAATTAATGCGCTAGAAATAGATCACATCTTGTGTC
>NC_068995.1:4638708-4639379 GCF_001194135.2 Octopus bimaculoides | reverse complement strand
TATATATATATATAAATAAACATGGGAGTGAGTGGAGAGACAGCTAGACAGACAGACAGTCATATATATATATATATATATACACACATGAATGGTGCGAATGTAGAGCCGCAAAATTGAGGTTAATATAGACACACACACATACACGTGCATAATGTTAAAAGCAACAATAAAAAGCAAAAATAAAAAAACAGAACAAAACAAAACTAAGATACAAACAAAAAGGTAAATCTTAAAATGGCCGTTGGACGTAGTTTATTTTGTGAATATATTTCTTCCATTGTCAGACTTAACTTTTATCTGGTCAACTAAAATATCGATAAAATTCAATTAACAATATTAGTTTTATTATCAGTGTCGTTATAGAAATATCTGTTTCACTCACGCAACAAAAGTTTTTAAAAAATCACTTAATCACATACAACAAGCTTATATTTACACATACAAGCAGCGTAGTTCTCAACTGCGAGCGAATACATACATACAAACATACATACATACATACATACGTACGTACGTACGTATTTATTACTGTATATATATGTATATATTATATATTATATATAATATATATATAATATATAATATATATAATATACATATTATATTATATATTTATATATATATATAATATTATATATATATATATATATATATATATATATATATAT